>NC_074697.1:9588327-9888327 GCF_029448725.1 Salvelinus fontinalis | reverse complement strand
CAATGAAGGTCTATAGTAGCCTCAACGGCACTCTGTAGGGTAGCATCATGGTGTAGCCGGAGGACAGCAGTTTTCCATCCTCCTCTGGGTACATTGACTTCAATACAAAACCTAAGAGCTCATGGTTCTCACCCCCTTCCATAGACTTACACAGTAATTATGACAACCTCCGCAGGACGTCCTCCAACCTGTCAGAGCTCTTGTTGCATGAACTGACATGTTGTCCACCCAATCAAAAGATCAGAGAATGAATCAAGTAGTGAAATTATAAGCTACAGTTAGCTAGCACTGCCCTGCTTAAAATGTGGTTGGTAGTTGACTCAGAGGGAGAAAGACAGTAGTTGAACAGTTTAAAGGAGAAGCAAGAAGGAGAAGGAGAAGAAAGGAGAAGGAGAAGGAGAAGCAATAAAGGAGAAGCAAGAGAGAGAAAGCGAGAGAGCTAGCTATATTTTATTGTATTTTGTTCACTTTCACCTACTTAGCTGGCGGATGCATAAAGCTAGTTTAGCCAACTCAAACACTAAACAGAGAGAGATGCTATGTTAGCTAGCTGGCTATGGCTATCCAACACTGGAACTGTTCCAACTCAAGGAAAGCTTTTGGTTTTATGAATTTATTGCCACCGTGGCCCGCTGGTGTACCTGCTAAACTGTTTGCTGACTGCATGATTGTAGTGGGTTTACTAACACGTTAGTTCTCGTAGTTATATTCACTATGACGTCACTTTAGCTAATATGGTGACAACGATGTAGGCTGTGTGTAATGGTTAGCTGATGTGACAAACAGCTGATGTGTTGTGCACTGAAGTCCACAAGCAAAGGAAAAGATGAGAGGAGGAGAGCGCGTAGATGCGAAAAGGAATTAATAAGCATGTTTGTATGTGACTGCTATGAGAGTGAACTGTGTTTTCGTGTGATCAGGGGTGTATTTATTCAGCCGATTCTGTTGAAAAAGTTTCTTAAAAATGGAAGTATACGGAACGAAATGGGGATAAACATACCTGAATTTGTCCAATAGAAACTTAGATTTGCAACAGTTGCACTAATGATTACACCCTTTATCAGCTAGATGCAAGAGTGTGCAAGGCTGTATTGAATGTGTCACTGTCTATCACCTTGATTACACGAATTTGTCTCTTGACCTGTGCACCTACATTGTAAACTTTCATTCATAGGCTAGGTTGTAACAACCTCATGATGGGTATAGGGAAAATTAGAGTATCATGTAGTAGCCTAAACCTATCGATGTTACATTGAGCTGGGTGAACGGAATATGAATCACAGTCATCCAATGTGCTGTAATAGAAAAAAATGACCCCAACCGCCACTGGTTGATAATCACGTGACTTGATTGACATCAAATTAAGGATGTGTTTTAGATAAAAAGGATGTGGCCGATGCCTGTGGCAGGATTCTCACTCTCTTCAGCAAGGTAAAGGTATGGCTTTAGAGGACTACCTTTCTACAGTCCTCTTGACTGATTGCAGCAGTGATATTCTTACTCACTCTGCCAAATGTGTTTATTGAGGTATTCAAAATGACTAGCAGCATTCACAAAAGAAGATACAAATAGCATGTGCTAAAAGTTGTATTTACAATTGCTGCCTATAATAATCATTTTTATCTATATTTGTATGTCTTCTTTTTTCAGGTTCGCCCTGCATTGCTATAAGGATGGACAACAACATGTCATTTCCAAGCCATATCCTTCAAATCCAGGGTTTTGAATTCTCACAGACATTCATGTATCCCATGTTTTTCTCCATACTGTTTGTTTATCTCTCCCTCCTTGTGTCTAACATTGGTGTCCTGATAGTCATCATCAAGGAAAGAAATTTGCACCAACCAATGTACATCCTCTTCTGTAACCTGTCTGTAAATGATCTGATTGGTAACACTGTCTTGTTGCCTCGCCTCATGGCTGATATTGTTTCAACTGAGAGGTTTATCACGTACAGCCAATGTGTTACTCAGGCCTTTTTCAGTCACACGTTTGGATCAGCCTCACATATGATACTGATCATTATGGCCTTTGACAGATATGTGGCCATATGTTACCCGTTAAGGTACACATCAATAATGACAACCAAAACTCTAGTTATGCTGTCTGTGTCTGCTTGGGGGGCTTCCCTTGTGTTAGTGTCTGTCCTACTGGGTCTCACCATAAGGCTTTCCCGCTGCAGGTCAATCATTCTAAATGTTTATTGTGACAATGCGTCATTGTTCAAGCTATCCTGTGAGAACGTTTCAATCAACAACATTTATGGACTTTTTTTCACAGTTCTGCTCTTTACTTCTTCAATGGGAAGCATAGCTGTCACTTATATCAGGATTGCTGTGATTTGCTGGACCAAGAAAAGCAAGGAGCTGAACAACAGAGCGTTGCAGACCTGTGCAAGCCACCTGGTGGTGTATCTCATTATGCTCTGGAGTGGGTTTCTAACCATCATACTGCATCGCTTTCCAGACTATCCGTATCTGAGAAAACTGGCTTCTGTTCTATTTCATGTTGTCCCTGCTCATTTAAATCCAATTATCTACGGCTTGCAAACAAAGTCATTGAGGCAGAAAATTATGCAAATACTCTGTCGGAAAGTTACACACTCATAATACAGATTTTCCTTTGTAAATCAACTCGACAGGCTTGATTATTGTGGTCCTAAAACACCCAAAACAAAATGGTTCGTATTTCAACACATCCCAGTCTTAAAAGCTGTGTTCAAGGTACCTTTCTATCATATTCATCATCTCTAGCACCAGCCCAACATCAACATACACTATGTGAAAATGGAGCGCTTCTATGTCTTGTAGTCAAAAAGATAGAGGAAGATTAGTGTTTCTGAGGACATCATCTGCTGTGTATCATGTGATTTGAACCAATTATGTGCAGGCAATGAGCAGAAATAGTTGTGGCAGCAATTGCAATATTTCCCTCTAAAGGTTATGTTTTGCCATTTTCACATATTTTGATGTTGGGGTGGTGATGGAGAGGATGAATATGAAGTTTAAATAATTGTTTTATTACCCTTTAAAGGTTATGTTCGGTAAGATATGAGGTATGAATGAGGGGAACTGTAAAGGTGACGATGAGCACACGTTCTTAATCAGGCTTTCCTGTCTGTGCTTAGTCGTTACCTTGTTGCCAGTCAAAATGGTATCTCAATTGAGACCTCTAGTGTCTGTTAGCTGAAAATGCAGAGGGACGTTGCAGGGATGCTCAAATCCAAGCCTGAAGGTCTGCAATACTGCTGGTTTTCAGGTGAATTGAGAGATTGTCACTGATGGTCAGAAATTCCACTCACCTGTAACGGATTCCCTCTATAGAGCCAACCTGGAACAGAGAGACTGATAAAGAGCTTCCATCTCTAGCCGGCCTCCGCCCGGTACCCTGTCCTGAACCTTAGACACTGTCACTTATCGGCTACCAACAGGTACTCTACCCTGCACCTTAGAGACTGCTGCCCTATGTACATACAGTAGTCATTAAATAATGTAATAATGTTTACATACTTTCTACTTTTAATATACAGTGCATTCAGAAAGTACTCACACAGTACTTCCACATGTTGTTGTGTTAAAGCATGAATTTAAAATTGATTCAATTGAGATTTGGTGTCACTGGCCTACACACAATACCCCATAATGTCAAACAGGAATTATGTTTTTAGAAATCTTTACATATTAATTAAAAAATAAAAGCTGAATTGTCTTGAGTCAATAAGTATTCAACCCCTTTGTTATGGCAAGCCTAAATAAGTTTAGGAGTAAATATTAGCTTAACAAGTCACATAATAAGTTGCATCCACTCCCTCTGTGTGCAAAAATAGTGTTTAGCCTCCCAGTATTTGTGGGTCCCCCACGGGACAGTTGAGCTAACATAGGCTAATGCGATTAGCATGAGGTTGTAAGTAACAAGAACACTTCCCAGGGCATAGACATATCTGATATTGGCAGAAAGCTTAAATTCTTGTTAATCTAACTGCACTGTCCAATATACAGTAGCTATCCAGGCTGCATCACATCCGGCCGTGATTGGGAGTCCCATAGGGCGGCGCACAATTGGCCCAGCGTCGTTCAGGTTTGGCCGGGGTAAGTCATCATTGTAAATAAGAATTTGTTCTTACTGACTTGCCAAGTTAAATAAAGGTTACATTAAAAACAAATAAAAAATGAAAACTATAGTAAAAGATGACCATGCTATTGTTTGAGGAGAGTGCACAGTTATGAACTTGAAAAGTTATTAATTAACCAATTAGGCACATTTTTTTAATAAAAAAATAAAAAATATATCACCTTTATTTAACCAGGTAGGCTAGATGAGAACAAGCTCTCATTTGCAACTGCGACCTGGCCAAGATAAAGCAAAGCAGTTCGACACATACAACAACACAATGTTACACATGGAATAAACAAACAGTATATCGAGTATATGGGGCTTTGGTGTCAAAACGGATGGCACTGTGATAGACTGCATCCAATTTGTTAAGTAGAGTGTTGGAAGCTATTTTGTAGATGACATCGCCGAAGTCGAGGATTGGTAGGATAGTCAGTTTTACAAGGGTATGTTTGGCAGCATGAGTGAAGGATGCTTTGTTGCAAAATAGGAAGCCGATTCTAGATTTAATTTTGGATTGGAGATATTTAATGTGAGTCTGGAAGGAGAGTTTACAGTCTAACCAGACACCTAGGTATTTGTAGTTGTCCACATATTCTAAGTCAGAACCGTCCAGAGTAGTGATGCTGGACGGGCGGGCAGGTGCGGGCAGAGATCGGTTGAAAAGCATGCATTTAGTTTTACTTGCATTTAAGAGCAGTTGGAGGCCACGGAAGGAGAGTTGTATGGCATTGAAGCTCGTCTGGAGGTTAGTTAACACAGTGTCCAAAGAAGGGCCAGAGGTATACAGAATCATTGATGTATACAGAGAAAAGAGTCTGCCCGAGAATTTAACCCTATGGCACCCCCATAGAGACTGCCAGAGGTCCGGACAACATGCCCTCCGATTTGACACACTGAACTCTATCAGAGAAGTAGTTGGTGATCCAGGCGAGGTAATCATTCGAGAAACCAAGGCTGTTGAGTCTGCCAATAAGAATGCTGTGATTAACAGAGTTGAAAGCCTTAGCCAGGTCGATGAATATGGCTGCACAGTAATGTCTCTTATCGATGGCAGTTATGATATCGTTTAGGACCTTGAGCGTTGCTGAGGTGCACCCATGACCAGCTCTGAAACCAGATTGCATAGTGGAGAAGGTACGGTGGGATTCGAAATGGTCGGTATTCTGTTTGTTAACTTGGCTTTCGAAGACCTTAGAAAGGCAGGGTAGAATATATATAGGTCTGTAGCAGATTGGGTCTAGAATGTCTCCCCCCTTCCAATCTATGGGAATCTCAGACGATATGAAAGAGAGGTTGAACAGGCTAGTACTAGGGGTTGCAACAAGATTTTTGGGAACTTTTGGGCAGTCTTGATTCAACATCTTGAACAGAAATACAATGGGTCATTGGATCAGTATAAAACGTTGCATATACACTGCTGCCATCTAGTGGCCAAAATCTAAATTGCCCCTGGGCTAGAATAATACATTATGGCCTTTCTCTTGCATATCAAAGACGATGGTACAAAAAATAATGTTTTTTTCTTTGAATTATCTTTCACCAGATCTAATGTGTTGTATTCTCCTACATTCATTTCACATTTCCACAATCAAAGTGTTTCCTTTCAAATGGTATTAAGAATATGCATATCCTTGCTTCAGGTCCTGAGCTACAGGCAGTTACAGATGAAGTCGGAAGTTTACATACACCTTAGCTAAATAGTTTTTCACAATTCCTGACATTTAATCCTAGTAAATATTTTCCCTGTCTTAGATCAGTTAGGATCATCACTTTATTTTAAGAATGTGAAATGTTATTTCGTTCATCAAATTCCCAGTGGGTCTTTAACTTTGTTCAAATGTTTCGGGAAGCCTTCCACAAGCTTCCCACAATATGTTGGGTGAACTTTGGCCCATTCCTCCTGACAGAGCTGGTGTAACTGAGTCAGGTTTGTAGGCCTCCTTGCTCGCACACACTTTTTCAGTTCTGCCCACAAATTTTCTATAGGATTGAGGTCAGGGCTTTGTGATGGCCATTCCAATACCTTGACTTTGTTGTCCTTAATCCATTTTGCCACAACTTTGGAAGTGTGCTTGGGGTCATTGTTCATTTGGAGGACCAATTCGCGACCAAGCTTTAACTTCCTGACTGATGTCTTGAGATGTTGCTTCAATATATCCACATAATGTTCTATCCACATCATGCCATCTATTTTGTGAAGTGCTCTAGTCCCTATTGCAGCAAAGCACCCGCACAACATGATGCTGTCACCCCCGTGCATCACGGTTGGGATGGTGTTCTTCGGCTTGTAAGCTCCCCCTTTTTCCTCCAAACATAATGATGGTCATTATGGCCAAACAGTTCTACTTTTGTTTCATCAGACCAGAGGAAATTTCTCCAAAAAGTATGATCTGTGTCCTCATGTGCAGTTGCAAACCGTAGTCTGACTTTTTATGGCGGTTTTGGAGCAGTAGCTTCTTCCTTGCTGAGCGGCAATACAGGTTATGTCGATATAAGACTCGTTTTACTGTGGATATAGATACTTTTGTACCTGTTTCCTCCAGCATCTTTACAAGGTCCTTTGCTGTTGTTCTGGGATTGATTTGCACTTTTCGCACCAAAGTCCGTTCATCTCTAGGAGACAGAACGCGTCTCCTTCCTGAGCGGTATGACGGCTTCGTGATCCCATGGTGTTTATACTTGCATACTGTTGTTTTTACAGATGAACATGGTACCTTCAGGCGTTTGTAAATTGCTCCTAAGGATGAACCAGACTTGTGGAGGTCTACAATTTTTTCTGAGGTCTGTGCAAATCACCCGACCTCAACACAATTGAGATGGTTTGGGATGATTTGGCCTGCAGAGTGAAAGAAAAGCATATGTGGGAACTCCTTCAAGTTTGTTGGAAAAGCATTCCTCATGAAGCTGGTTGAGAGAATGCCAAGAGTGTGCAAAGCTGTCATCAAGGCAAAGGGTGGCTACTTTGAAGAATCTCAAATATATAATATATTTTGATTTGTTAAACACTTTTTGGGTTAGTTACTACATGATTCCATACATGTTATTTCATAGTTTTGATGTCTTCACTGTTATTCTACAATGTAGAATATAGTAAAAATAATGATGCTGGCCTTTTAGGCAGATTTGCAAAGAAAAAGCCATCTCTCAGACTGGCCAATATCAAGAAAAGATTAAGATAGGCAAAAGAACACAGACACTGGACAGAGGAACTCTGCCTCGAAGGCCAGTATCGCGGAGTCGCCTCTTCACTGTTGACGATGAGACTGGTGTTTTGCGGGTACTATTTAATGAAGCTGCCAGTTGAGGATTTGTGAGGCGTTTGTTTCTCAAACTAGACACTCTAATGTACTTGTTCTCATGTTCAGCTGTGCACCGGGGCCTCCCACTACTCTTTCTATTCTGGTTAGAGCCAATTTGCGCTTTTCTGTGAATGGAGTAGTAGTACACCGTGTTGTACGAGATCTTCAGTTTCTTGGCAATTTCTCGCATGGAATAGCTTTCATTTCTCAGAACAAGAATAGACTGACGAGTTTCAGAAGAAAGTTATTTGATTCTGGCCATTTTGAGCCTGTAATCGAAACCACAAATGCTGATGCTCCAGATACTCAACTAGTCTAAAGAAGGACAGTTTTGTTGCTTCTTTAATCAGCACAACAGTTTTCAGCTGTGCTAACATAAATGCAAAAGGGTTTTCTAATGATCAATTAGCCTTTTAAAAGGATGAACTTAGATTAGCTAACACAACGTGCCATTGAAACACAGGTGTCACGTTCCTGACCTATTTATGTTAGTTTTTGTGTGTTAGTTGGTCAGGACGTGAGGTTGGGTGGGCATTCTATGTTATCTGTTTCTATGTTGGTTTTGGTTTGCCTGGTATGGCTCTTGATTAGAGGCAGGTGGTTTGCGTTTGCCTCTAATTAAGAGTCATATTTAGGTAGGGCATTCTCACTGTTTGTTTGTGGGTGATTGTCTCCTGTGTCCGTATGTTATGTTCGTACCACATAGGACTGTAGCGTTTGTTTGTTTCGTTTTCGTTTCGATGTCGTCTGTTACCTGTACGTAAGTTTATGTTTAGTTATGTAAGTTTATGTTCAGGTCTCGTCAACGTCGTTTTGTTATTTTGTAGTTTGGAAAGTGTTTTGTTTCGTTTCGTGTGCCATCGTAATTTATAATAAAGATGGCTTATTTCCCTGAGCCTGCGTTTTGGTCTGAAGATCCTTCTCTCCTCACCTCTTCCGAGGATGAGGAGAGCGTCACCCGTTACAGAATCACCCACCAAGCTAAGACCAAGCGGCAAGGGAAAACGAAACGGAGTAAGGGACAGGAGAGAAAGGAGCAATGGACATGGGACGATGTTTTGGATGGAAAGGGTTGCTACACTTGGGAGGAGATCCTGGCTGGGAGGGATCGCCTCCCATGGGAACAGGTGGAGGCATTGAGAGAGCAGAGGCTACCTGGGAGAGGAACCGGAGCTATGAGGGAACGCGTCTGGCACGGAAGCCGAAAAAGCCCGTAAGTAATTCCCAAAAATTTCTTGGGGGGGGGCTAGGAGATAGTGGGCCAAGGGCAGGTAGGAGACCTGCGCCCACTTCCCAGGCTTACCGTGGAGAGCGGGAGTACGGGCAGGCGCCGTGTTACGCAGTAGAGCGCACGGTGTCTCCTGTACGAGTGCATAGCCCAGTGCGGGTTATTCCACCTCCCCGCACTGGTAGGGCTAGATTGAGTATTGAGCCAGGTGTCATGAGGCCGGCTCAACGCGTCTGGTCTCCAGTGCGTCTCCTCGGGCCGGCATACATGGCACCTGCCTTACGCATGGTTTCCCCGGTTCGCCTACATAGGCCGGTGCGGGTTATTCCACCTCCCCGCACTGGTCGGGCAACCGGGAGTATTCAACCAGGTAAGGTTGGGCAAGCTCAATGCTCAAGAGTGCCAGTACGCCTCCACGGTCCGGTATTTCCGGCACCACCTCCCCGCCCCAGCCTAGTACCTACAGTGTATACACTACGCACTAGGCTACCAGTGCGTATCCTGAGCCCTGTTCCTCCTCCACGCACTCTCCCTGTAGTGCGTGTATCTAGCCCGGTGCCTCCAGTTCCGGCCCCACGCACTAAGCTACCAGTGCGTCTCCAGAGCCCTGTACACACTGTATATTCTCCCCCTACTAATCCTGATGTGCTTGTCCTCAGCCCGGCGTCACCAGTACCGGTACCACGCATCAGGGATAGAGTAGGCTTTGAGAATACAGTGTGCCCTGTCCCTGCTCCCCGCACTAGTAGGAAGGTGCTTGTCATTAGCACGGTGCCTCCAGTTCTGGCACCACGCACCAGGTCTACAGTGCGCCATATCCGGCCAGAGCCATCCGTCTCCCCAGCGCCATCTGAGCCATCCGTCTCCCCAGCGCCGTCTGAGCCATCCGTCTTCCAGGAGCCTGCAAAGCCGCCCGTCTGCCATGAGCCTGCAAAGCCGCCCGTCTGCCATGAGCCTACAGAGCCGTCAGCCAGACAGGAGCCGCTAGAGCCATCAGCCAGACAGGAGCCGCTAGAGCCGTCAGCCAGACAGGATCTGCCAGAGCCGCCAACCAGACAGGATCTGCCAGAGCCGCCAACCAGACAGGATCTGCCAGAGCCGCCAACCAGACAGGATCTGCCAGAGCCGCCAGCGAGCCATGAGCAGCCAGAGCCGTCAGAGCGCCATGAGCAGCCAGAGCCGTCAGAGCGCCATGAGCAGCCAGAGCCGTCAGAGCGCCATGAGCAGCCAGAGCCGTCAGAGCGCCATGAGCAGCCAGAGCCGTCAGAGCGCCATGAGCGTCGAGAGCCGTCAGACTGCCATGAGCGTCGAGAGCCGTCAGCCTGCCATGAGCGTCGAGAGCCGTCAGCCTGCCATGAGCGTCGAGAGCCGTCAGCCTGCCATGAGCGTCGAGAGCCGTCAGCCTGCCATGAGCGTCGAGAGCCGTCAGCCTGCCATGAGCGTCGAGAGCCGTCAGCCAGCCATGAGCATCGAGATTCGTCAGTCAGCCATGAGCTGTCCTTCAGCCTGAAAAGGCTGGATACCCAGAACTGCCCATCAGTCCAGAGCTGTCTCTCTGTCCGGAGCTGCCTTTCAGTCCGGAGTTGCCCCTCTATCCTAATCTCCCTCTCTATCTTCATCTATCTCTATATTCTTATCTATCCCTCTTTCTTGATTTATCTCTCTGTCCCGGTGTTGTCCCTATTAGATATGTTGTTAAGGGAATTTTGTGGGGGTCAAAAGAGGGTGGACATTCTTGGAGGGAGGAAGTTAGGATGGATTATGGTGGGGTGGGAACTGCGCCCCGAGCCTGAACCACCACCGTGGTTAGATGCCCACCCAGACCCTCCCCTAGACTTTGTGCTGGTGCGTGCGGAGTTCGCACCTTGTGGGGGGGGTACTGTCACGTTCCTGACCTATTTATGTTAGTTTTTGTGTGTTAGTTGGTCAGGACGTGAGGTTGGGTGGGCATTCTATGTTATCTGTTTCTATGTTGGTTTTGGTTTGCCTGGTATGGCTCTTGATTAGAGGCAGGTGGTTTGCGTTTGCCTCTAATTAAGAGTCATATTTAGGTAGGGCATTCTCACTGTTTGTTTGTGGGTGATTGTCTCCTGTGTCCGTATGTTATGTTCGTACCACATAGGACTGTAGCGTTTGTTTGTTTCGTTTTCGTTTCGATGTCGTCTGTTACCTGTACGTAAGTTTATGTTTAGTTATGTAAGTTTATGTTCAGGTCTCGTCAACGTCGTTTTGTTATTTTGTAGTTTGGAAAGTGTTTTGTTTCGTTTCGTGTGCCATCGTAATTTATAATAAAGATGGCTTATTTCCCTGAGCCTGCGTTTTGGTCTGAAGATCCTTCTCTCCTCACCTCTTCCGAGGATGAGGAGAGCGTCACCCGTTACAACAGGAGTGATGGTTGCTGATAATGGGACTCTGCACGCCTATGTAGATATTCCATAAATAATCTGCCATTTCCAGCTACAGTAGTCATTTACAACATTAACAATGTCTACCCTGTATTTCTGATCAATTTGATGTTATTTTAATGGACAAAAAATGTGCATTTCTTTCAAAAACAAGGTAGTTTGAACGGTAGTGTATATTATTAGATTTTTGAAAAATAATTCAGAATACATTGTAATATATACAAATATTTTTGCTTGGGCTATCAAATAATGGTCATAGATACAAAAGCCGCCAATGATCCAGGGTCTTTTTCCTCTGACACAGTTCCTACAATCCTTCTGGTAATCCCTCTCACAGAAGCAGAGCCAGGCAATTGACGTTCATGTCTGTCTGTTTACCAAAAACATCACAAGAGGGACAGAGTGAGCTCAAAAAGTTTGGAACAATTACACATTTTTGGATGTTTGGGCTCTGTACTTTGGAATTGAAACGATGACTCTGAGGTTAAAGTGCAGACCGTCAGCTTTATTTTGAGGGTATTTTCATCCACACCAGGTGAACCGCTTAGAAATTACAGTACATTTTCTGCATTTTAGGGGACCAAAAGTATTGGGATAAATTTACTTTTTGTCAGAGACGTGTGTATAGGTGGCAGGGAAGTCAGGCGCAGGAGAGTCAAACGGAGTGTAAAATGGAGTCTTTTAATGAATGTCGAAGAAACATGCTCCATAACACTAATAAGAAAATGAATAATAAACAAATATGGGTATGAAGACCCATCACGCACCTATACAAAATAAACACTATACTGACAACAAACAATCTCTGACAAAGACATGAGGGGAAACAGAGGGTTAAATACACAACAGGTAATGGATGGGATTTAAAACATGTGTGTGGGAAGACAAGACAAAACCAATGGAAAATGAAAAATGGATCGATGATGGCTAGAAGACAGGTGACGTCGACCGCCTAGCACCTCCCGAACAAGGAGAGGCAACGACTTCGGCAGAAGTCGTGACACTTATATGTGTATTAAAGTAGTCAAAAGTTAAGTATTTGGTCCAATATTCATTGCACGTAATGACATCCACCTTGTGACTCCACTAATTTGTTGGATGCATTTGCTGTTTGCTTTGGTTGTGTTTCAGATGTTTTTGTGCCCAATAGAAATTAATGGAAAATAATGTATTGTGCAATTTTGGAGTAACTTTTATTGCAAATAGAAATATAATATGTTTCCAGACACATTCATGTGGATGCTCCTGGATAATGGATAATGGATAATCCTGAATGAATCGTGAATAATGATGAGTGAGAAAGGTACAGATGCACAAACATCATACCCCCCCCCAAAAAAAGCATGTCTTGGGTGTCTGTACGTAACTATTTATATTTTTGACAACTTTTAGTGCACTCTACTCCTAAAGGAGATTATATGCTTTTTACACCATACATTTTCACTGACACCCAAAGTACTCGTTACATTATGAATGCTTATCAGAACAGGAAAATGGTCCAATTCACACACTTATCAAGAGAACATCCGTCATCCCTGCTGCCTCTGATCTGGCGGACTCTCTAAACACAAATATTTTTTTTGTAAATGATGTCTGAGAGTTGGAGTGTGCCCCTAGCAAGCCGCAAAAAAAAAAAAAAAGTTTGCCTAATATAAGGAATTTAACTTTTGATACTTAAGTACATTGCTCAAAAAAATAAAGGGAACACTTAAACAACACAATGTAACTCCAAGTCAATCAAACTTCTGTGAAATCAAACTGTCCACTTAGGAAGCAACACTGATTGACAATACATTTCACATGCTGTTGTGCAAATGGAATAGACAAAAGGTGGAAATTATAGGCAATTAGCAAGACACCCCCAATAAAGGAGTGGTTCTGCAGGTGGTGACCACAGACCACTTCTCAGTTCCTATGCTTCCTGGCTGATGTTTTGGCCACTTTTGAATGGTGGCGGTGCTTTCACTCTAGTGGTAGCATGAGACGGAGTCTACAACCCACACAAGTGGCTCAGGTAGCGCAGCTCATTCAGGATGGCACATCAATGCGAGCTGTGTCAAGAAGGTTTGCTGTGTCTGTCAGCGTAGTGTCCAGAGCATGGAGGCGCTACCAGGAGACAGGCCAGTACATCAGGAGACGTGGAGGAGGCCGTAGGAGGGCAACAACCCAGCAGCAGGACCGGTACCTCCACCTTAGTGTAAGGAGGTGCACTGCCAGAGCCCTGCAAAATGACCTCCAGCAGGCCACAAATGTGCATGTGTCAGCATATGGTCTCACAAGGGGTCTGAGGATCTCATCTCGGTACCTAATGGCAGTGTCCTCATATATCTTACTCGTTTTGGGAGAAACAAGCCTGAAACAAGTATTTTACTGGTTGACTTTCACCTTTACTTGAGAAATGTTCTTTTAACTTCATAAGGCTAGGCCCCTTTTATCTTCACTTCCTGTCTGACTGACGTGCCCAAAGTAAATTGCCTTTAACTCAGGCCCTGAAGCCAAGATATGCATATAATTGGTACCATTGGAAAGGAAACACTTTTAAGATTGTAAAAACGTTAAAATAATGTAGGAGACTATAACACAATATATATGGTAGGAGAAAATCCAAAGAAAAAACAACCAGATTTCTTGTTTTGAGAGCCCATGCTCTTACAATGGAAAGTATAAGGAAATTATTAAATCTACCTCCCAGGATGCAATTCCTATGGCTTCCACTGGGTGTCAGTAGTCTTTTATCAAGGTTTTTATTTATTTTTATTTCACCTTTATTTAACCAGGTAGGCAAATTGAGAACACGTTCTCATTTACAATTGCGACCTGGTTTCAGGCTTGTTTCTCCCAAAACGAGTAAGATATATGAGGACACTGTTGCTTGACATTAAGGTTTATTTTCTAATAGTGAATCTTGACTTAATTGAACATAAGCAGTGCCCTATTTCATTATCAACTGATTCCAAACAATTCTTTGCTTTGGAATTTGCAGTGTTGTCTAATGGTGAAACGTCTTGACCTGAACAACTATCAAACTAACTCTTATATCATCCTGAGCCTTAATAAAAGGCAATTCTTTCATTATGTTATCATGTAACTTCTGTCACTATTCAATTTAAAAAAGTTACACTATACACTGAGTATACCCCGCCCCTGTGCCCTCAGAACGGCCTCAATTCGTCGGGCATGGACTCTACAAGGTGTCGAGGGTGTTCCACAGGGATGCTGGCTCATGCTGTCTCCAATGTTTCCCACAGTTGTGTCAAGTTTGCTGTATGTCCTTTGGGTGGTGGACCATTCTTGATTCACACGGGAAACTGTTGATTGTGAAAATCCCAGCAGCGTTGCAGTTCTTGACACAAACTGGTGTGCCTGGCACCTACTACCATACCCTGTTCAAAGGCACTTAAATATTTTGGTCTTACCCATTAACCCTCTGAATAGCACACATACACAATCCATGTCTCCATTGCCTAAAGACTTAAAAATCCTTCTCTAACTTGTCTCCTCCCCTTCATCTACACTGATTGAAGAGGATTTAACAAGTAACATTAATAAGGGATCATAGCATTCACCTGGTCAGTCTATGTCATGGAAAGATCAGGTGTTCTTAATGTTTTGTATGCTCAGTGTGTGTGTGAGTGTGTGTGTTTGTGTGTGTATGTATGTATGTGTGTCTGTGTACATGTGTGTGTGAAACTACTGAATACAGATGTTTGATGTGTTCATAATAATGTCATAACAACTACACTACTTAAAACCTGATGATGATAGGGGGCGCTATTTACACTTTGGGGGAAAATCGTTCCCAATTTAAACGGCCTCGTACTCAATTCTTGCTCGTACAATATGCATATTATTATTACTATTGGATAGAAAACACTCTCTAGTTTCTAAAACCGTTTGAATTATTTCTCTGAGTGAAACAGAACTCATTCTGCAGCACATTTATTGTCAGGGAGTGAGATTTCAGAAATCGAGGTCCCTGTTCTGGGGTCAGTTTATAAGTCCCAATGTAAGCTATGGGGCTACATGCACTGCATACGCCTTCCTCTAGATGTCAGTAAGCGGTGAGAATTTGAATGGAGTGGATTGCGCAATCTGGGACCTTATATAAGACCGTGGAACGGAAGTACCGACCTTTTCAACGGTGCGCCTGGCGCAAGAAACATCACAATGGCGTCCTGCAAACGCTTTCGTTTTAGTAGTTCTATATCTCCGGTCATGTTTTTATTCGTTATAGGTGTTAAAGACATCATAAGGTAGTTAATTTAAACCGACTTATAGCAGTTTATAGCAGTTTATTGCGATTTTCCTGGATTTCTTTGTGATGCGCGTTCACGAGTTGGACACCTCTCCAGTGGGTGGCTAACGTTAGCGGCTAATTCGACAGGACAAGAGGACATCTTTCAGCCAAAAGACGATTGTTCTGAAGAAAGGACACCTTGCCCAAGATTCTGATGGAAGCTCAGCTAATAGTAAGCAGTCTTTATGCTGATAATTCATTGTTCTGTTGAAAAAAGTCAAATGCATAAGACGCCATTACTTGCAGTGTAGCCTTGCTTTATTGCACGCTGTATTGCGCAGTAACGTTAATTTAAAAAATGTAACCCAGCGATTGCATTAAGAACTAATTTGTCTTTCAATTGCTGTCCAACCTGTATTTTTTTTGTCAAGTTTATGAATAGTTTTCGATAAGAATAGGTGCCTTTCCAAGATGGCGCCATTTTTCGAACAAAACATAGATTTATTGTGTAACATGTTATAAGACTGTCATCTGATGAAGTTGTTTCTTGGTTAGTTTGGTTGCTTCTTGGTTAGTTAGGTTGGCTTTGTGCATGCTACCTGTGCTGTGAAAAATGTCTGTCCTTCTTTGTATTTGGTGGTGAGCTAACATAAATATACGTGCTGTTTTCGCTGTAAAACATTTTAAAAATTGGACATGTTGACTGGATTCACAAGATGTGTATCTTTCATTTGCTGTATTGGACTTGTTAATGTGTGAAAGTTAAGTATTTCTAAAAAATATTTTTTGAATTTCGCTCTCTGCCTTTTCAGTGGAATGTGGGAGGAGTTCCGCTAGCGGAATGCCTGGGCTAGACAGGTTAACAATCTATTCCTTTAAGTTACACTGTGTCAGACTATATGCTGTGTAAATATATACCAGTATGTGTTTTAGACAGTGCTTCGTGGATGCATGCTCTTCGATAAAAATCGTATTCTCTCGTGATGTTTTTCAGATGTTTTTCAACCACTGGAGTTCAACGTGAGCCTGTTTTCAGATTTCCTGATAGATGGACGGGAACTGGGTCTCAAGGAGATCTACACAGAGCTGGCCATCTTTCTTCTGTTGCTGTACATCATGTTTGTCATCGGCATGATCATCACTCTGGTGATCATCACTCCAAACTTCACACATCAGTGTGTATATTCCTCTGTAATCTGTCTCCCACCAACATTGTGATCACCACCAGTGTTCTACCTAAAATGATATCAGTGTGCTTGTGGAATGATGTGTCCATTTCATTTGCAGGTCGCTTCTCTGCAGATGTATACCTATTTGACATTCCAAACTACAGAGGGATTTCTCCTATGTGCTGTGGCCTACAACCGCTATGTTGCTACCTGCAATCCTTTACGCTACAACAGCATCATGACAATCAAAGTGTGTGTTCCTGGCCTCAACAACATGGGCTTCCAGCATTGAATGTCATTCTTGCATCAAAACTACCTTTCAGTAGTCATCAGATAATGTATTGGTTTTGTGATTATCCTCCGATTGTTACATTGTCAGGTTGGAAACAATATTGTTGATAGATCTAGCCCTCGCATGTGCTTTATTTGTGATGTATGTTCCATTCACTGTCATAATTTGGTCATATTGTAAAATCATCAAATCCGTTTGCAAAATTGCCACATCTGAAGGGCGGAAAAAAAGCTTTCTCTACCTGCTCCTCTCATCTCATTGCTGTCATTACCTTCTACATTGCATATTCATGTGTCTACATCAGTGCTAAATCATATCAGAATTATCCCAATGTCCTCATCTTGATGTCTATTGTCAACTCTGTTTTAACTCCTCTTGTGAATCCACTTGTTTACAGTTTCAGGAACAAACAGATAAAGGCTTCTGTCCTGAAATTCCTGTCTCCAATAAAGTTATTCCATAATGCACCATGTTTACATTTCATTATTATTATTATTGACCCTGAGGAATATACAGTGATGCCGAAAAGTTGGTAAATACCCATTGAGTTGCTGGGAGTTTGTATATGGAGTGTGCAACTTTCTTTATTTTGTTAGTTTATAGATTTTATTATTTAACAATGAATGAGCAGGTCTGAATTGGAGAATATAATTCTGCTACTTAGACATGATAAAAGGTTACTCCGCAAGGTAAAACCAACGTCTCTACATTTTGGGTAAAACCAACGTCTCTACATTTTGGGTAAAACCAACGTCTCTACATTTTGGGTAAAACCAACGTCTCTACATTTTGGGTAAAACCAACGTCTCTACATTTTGGGTAAAACCAACGTCTCTACATTTTGGGTAAAACCAACGTCTCTACATTTTGGGTAAAATCAACGTCTCTACATTTTGGGTAAAACCAACGTCTCTACATTTTGGGTAAAACCAACGTCTCTACATTTTGGGTAAAACCAACGTCTCTACATTTTGGGTAAAACCAACGTCTCCATTTTGTGTAAAACCAACGTCTCTACATTTTGGGTAAAACCAACGTCTCTACATTTTGGGTAAAACCAACGTCTCTACATTTTGGGTAAAACCAACGTCTCTACATTTTGGGTAAAACCAACGTCTCTACATTTTGGGTAAAACCAACGTCTCTACATTTTGGGTAAAACCAACGTCTATACAATTTGGGTAAAACCAACGTCTTTACATTTTGGGTAAAACCAACGTCTATACATTTTGGGTAAAACCAACGTCTTTACATTTTGGGTAAAACCAGCGTCTCTACATTTTGGGTAAAACCAACGTCTCTACATTTTGGGTAAAACCAACGTCTTTACATTTTGGGTAAAACCAACGTCTCTACATTTTGGGTAAAACCAACGTCTCTACATTTTGGGTAAAACCAACGTCTCTACATTTTGGGTAAAACCAACGTCTCTACATTTTGGGTAAAACCAACGTCTCTACATTTTGGGTAAAACCAACGTCTCTACATTTTGGGTAAAACCAACGTCTTTACATTTTGGGTAAAACCAACGTCTCTACATTTTGGGTAAAACAAACGTCTCTACATTTTGTGTAAAACCAACGTCTCTACATTTTGGGTAAAACCAACGTCTCCATTTTGTGTAAAACCAACGTTTCTACATTTTGGGTAAAACCAACGTCTCTACATTTTGGGTAAAACCAACGTCTCTACATTTTGTGTAAAACCAACGTCTCTACATTTTGGGCAAAACCTACGTCTCTACATTTTGGGTAAAAACAATGTCTCTACATTTTGGGAAAAACCAACGTCTCCATTTTGGGTAAAACCAACGTCTCTACATATTGGGTAAAACCAACGTCTCTACATTTTGGGTAAAACCAACGTCTCTACATTTTGGGTAAAACCAACGTCTCTACATATTGGGTAAAACCAACGTCTCTACATTTTGGGTAAAACCAACGTCTCTAAATTTTGGGTAAAACCAACGTCTTTACATTTTGGGTAAAACCAACGTCTCTAGATTTTGTGTAAAACCAACGTCTCTAGATTTTGTGTAAAACCAACGTCTCTACATTTTGGGAAAAACCAACGTCTCTACATTTTGTGAAAAACCAACGTCTCTACATTTTGTGAAAAACAAACGTCTCTACATTTTGGGAAAAACAATGTCTCTACATTTTGGGTAAAACCAACGTCTCCACATTTTGTGTAAAACCAACGTCTCCACATTTTGTGTAAAACCAACGTCTCCAGATTTTGGGTAAAACCAACGTCTCTACATTTTGGGTAAAACCAACGTCTCTACATTTTGGGTAAAACCAACGTCTCTACATTTTGGGTAAAACCAACGTCTCTACATTTTGGGTAAAACCAACGTCTCTACATTTTGGGTAAAACCACTGTCTTTACATTTTGGGTAAAACCAACGTCTTTACATTTTGGGTAAAACCAACGTCTATACATTTTGGGTAAAACCAACGTCTATACATTTTTGGTAAAACCAATGTCTTTACATTTTGGGAAACACCAATGTCTCTACATTTTGGGAAAAACCAATGTCTCTACATTTTGGGAAAAACCAATGTCTCTACATTTTGGGAAAAACAATGTCTCTACATTTTGGGTAAAACCAATGTCTTTACATTTTGGGTAAAACCAATGTCTTTACATTTTGGGTAAAACCAATGTCTCTACATTTTGGGTAAAACCAATGTCTCTACATTTTGGGTAAAACCAATGTCTCTACATTTTGGGTAAAACTAATGTCTCTACATTTTGGGTAAAACCAATGTCTCTACATTTTGGGAAAAACCAATGTCTCTACATTTTGGGAAAAACCAATGTCTCTACATTTTGGGAAAAATAATGTCTCTACATTTTGGGTAAAACCAATGTCTTTACATTTTGGGTAAAACCAATGTCTTTACATTTTGGGTAAAACCAACATCTTTACATTTTGGGTAAAACCAACGTCTCTACATTTTGGGTAAAACCAACGTCTCTACATTTTGGGTAAAACCAACGTCTCTACATTTTGGGTAAAACCAACGTCTCTACATTTTGGGTAAAACCAACGTCTCCATTTTGGGTAAAACCAACGTCTCTACATTTTGTGTAAAACCAACGTCTCTACATTTTGGGTAAAACCAACGTCTCTACATTTTGGGTAAAACCAACGTCTCCAAATTTTGGGTAAAACCAACGTCTCTACATTTTGGGTAAAACCAACGTCTCTACATTTTGGGTAAAACCAGCGTCTCTACATTTTGGGTAAAACCAACGTCTCTACATTTTGGGTAAAACCAACGTCTCTACATTTTGGGTAAAACCAACGTCTCTACATTTTGGGTAAAACCAACGTCTTTACATTTCAAATCAAATCAAATTTTATTAGTCACATACACATGGTTAGCAGATGTTAATGCGAGTGTAGCGAAATGCTTGTGCTTCTAGTTCCAACAATGCAGTAATAACCAACAAGTAATCTAACCTAACAATTCCACAACTACTACCTTATACACACACAAGTGTAAAGGGATAAAGAATATGTACATAAAGATATATGAATGAGTGGTGGTACAGAACGGCATAGGCAAGATGCAGTAGATGGTATAGAGTACGGTATATACATATGAGATGAGTACTGTAGGGTATGCAAACATAAAGTGGCATAGTTTAAAGTGGCTAGTGGTACATGTATTACATAAAGATGGCAAGATGCAGTAGATGATATAGAGTACAGTATATACATATGAGATGGGTAATGTAGGGTATGTAAACATTATATTAAGTGGCATTGTTTAAAGTGGCTAGTGGTACATTTTTACATAATTTCCATCAATTCCCATTTTTAAGGTGGCTGGAGTTGAGTCAGTATGTTGGCAGCGGTCGCTAAATGTTAGTGGTGGCTGTTTAACAGTCTGATGGCCTTGAGATAGAAGCTGTTTTTCAGTCTCTCGGTCCCTGCTTTGATGCACCTGTACTGACCTCGCCTTCTGGATGATAGCGGGGTGAACAGGCAGTGGCTTGGGTGGTTGTTGTCCTTGATGATCTTTATGGCCTTCCTGTGACATCGGGTGGTGTAGGTGTCCTGGAGGGCAGGTAGTTTGCCCCCGGTGATGCGTTCTGCAGACCTCACTACTCTCTGGAGAGCCTTACGGTTGTGGGCGGAGCAGTTGCCGTACCAGGCGGTGATACAGCCCGACAGGATGCTCTCGATTGTGCATCTGTAGAAGTTTGTGAGTGCTTTTGGTGACAAGCCAAATTTCTTCAGCCTCCTGAGGTTGAAGAGGCGCTGCTGCGCCTTCTTCACGACGCTGTCTGTGTGGGTGGACCAATTCAGTTTGTCCGTGATGTGTACACCGAGGAACTTAAAACTTTCCACCTTCTCCACTACTGACCCGTCGATGTGGATAGGGGGGTGCTCCCTCTGCTGTTTCCTGAAGTCCACAATCATCTCCTTTGTTTTGTTGACGTTGAGTGTGAGGTTATTTTCCTGACACCACACTCCGAGGGCCCTCACCTCCTCCCTGTAGGCCGTCTCGTCGTTGTTGGTAATCAAGCCTACCACTGTAGTGTCATCCGCAAACTTGATGATTGAGTTGGAGGCGTGCATGGCCACGCAGTCGTGGGTGAACAGGGAGTACAGGAGAGGGCTCAGAACGCACCCTTGTGGGGCCCCAGTGTTGAGGATCAGCGGGGTGGAGATGTTGTTACCTACCCTCACCACCTGGGGGCTGCCCGTCAGGAAATCCAGGACCCAGTTGCACAGGGCGGGGTCGAGACCCAGGGTCTCGAGCTTGATGACGAGTTTGGAGGGTACTATGGTGTTAAATGCTGAGCTGTAATCGATGAACAGCATTCTCACATGGGTATTCCTCTTGTCCAGATGGGTTAGGGCAGTGTGCAGTGTGGTTGCGATTGCGTCGTCTGTGGACCTATTGGGTCGGTAAGCAAATTGGAGTGGGTCTAGGGTGTCCGGTAGGGTGGAGGTGATATGGTCCTTGACTAGTCTCTCAAAGCACTTCATGATGACGGAAGTGAGTGCTACGGGGCGGTAGTCGTTTAGCTCAGTTACCTTAGCTTTCTTGGGAACAGGAACAATGGTGGCCCTCTTGAAGCATGTGGGAACAGCAGACTGGGATAAGGATTGATTGAATATGATAAGGATTGATTGAAAACCAACGTCTATACATTTTGGGTAAAACCAACGTCTATACATTTTTGGTAAAACCAACGTCTATATATTTTGGGTAAAACCAATGTCTCTACATTTTGGGAAACACCAATGTCTCTACATTTTCGGAAAAACCAATGTCTCTACATTTTGGGAAAAACCAATGTCTCTACATTTTGGGAAAAACAATGTCTCTACATTTTGGGTAAAACCATTGTCTTTACATTTTTGGTAAAACCAATGTCTTTACATTTTGGGTAAAACCAATGTCTCTACATTTTGGGTAAAACCAATGTCTCTACATTTTGGGTAAAACCAACGTCTCTACATTTTGGGTAAAACCAACGTCTCTACATTTTGGGTAAAACCAACGTCTCTACATTTTGGGTAAAACCAACGTCTCTACATTTTGGGTAAAACCAACATCTCTACATTTTGGGTAAAACCAACGTCTCTACATTTTGGGTAAAACCAACGTCTCTACATTTTGGGTAAAACCAATGTCTCTACATTTTGGGTAAAACCAATGTCTCTACATTTTGGGTAAAACCAATGTCTCTACATTTTGGGTTAAACCAATGTCTTTACATTTTGGGTAAAACCAACGTCTATACATTTTGGGTAAAACCAACGTCTATACATTTTGGGTAAAACCAACATCTATGCATTTTGGGTAAAACCAATGTCTATGCATTTTGGGAAACACCAATGTCTTTACATTTTGGGAAACACCAATGTCTCTACATTTTGGGAAAAACCAATGTCTCTACATTTTGGGTAAAACCAATGTCTTTACATTTTGGGTAAAACCAATGTCTTTACATTTTGGGTAAAACCAATGTCTCTACATTTTGGGTAAAACCAATGTCTCTACATTTTGGGTAAAACCAATGTCTCTACATTTTGGGTAAACCCAATGTCTCTACATTTTGGGAAAAATCGATGAACAGCATTCTCACATGGGTATTCCTCTTGTCCAGATGGGTTAGGGCAGTGTGCAGTGTGGTTGCGATTGCGTCGTCTGTGGACCTATTGGGTCGGTAAGCAAATTGGAGTGGGTCTAGGGTGTCCGGTAGGGTGGAGGTGATATGGTCCTTGACTAGTCTCTCAAAGCACTTCATGATGACGGAAGTGAGTGCTACGGGGCGGTAGTCGTTTAGCTCAGTTACCTTAGCTTTCTTGGGAACAGGAACAATGGTGGCCCTCTTGAAGCATGTGGGAACAGCAGACTGGGATAAGGATTGATTGAATATGATAAGGATTGATTGAAAACCAACGTCTATACATTTTGGGTAAAACCAACATCTATGCATTTTGGGTAAAACCAATGTCTATGCATTTTGGGAAACACCAATGTCTTTACATTTTGGGAAACACCAATGTCTCTACATTTTGGGAAAAACCAATGTCTCTACATTTTGGGTAAAACCAATGTCTTTACATTTTGGGTAAAACCAATGTCTTTACATTTTGGGTAAAACCAATGTCTCTACATTTTGGGTAAAACCAATGTCTCTACATTTTGGGTAAAACCAATGTCTCTACATTTTGGGTAAACCCAATGTCTCTACATTTTGGGAAAAATCGATGAACAGCATTCTCACATGGGTATTCCTCTTGTCCAGATGGGTTAGGGCAGTGTGCAGTGTGGTTGCGATTGCGTCGTCTGTGGACCTATTGGGTCGGTAAGCAAATTGGAGTGGGTCTAGGGTGTCCGGTAGGGTGGAGGTGATATGGTCCTTGACTAGTCTCTCAAAGCACTTCATGATGACGGAAGTGAGTGCTACGGGGCGGTAGTCGTTTAGCTCAGTTACCTTAGCTTTCTTGGGAACAGGAACAATGGTGGCCCTCTTGAAGCATGTGGGAACAGCAGACTGGGATAAGGATTGATTGAATATGTCCGTAAACACACCAGCCAGCTGGTCTGCGCATGCTCTGAGGACGCGGCTGGGAATGCCGTCTGGGCCTGCAGCCTTGCGAGGGTTAACACGTTTAAATATTTTACTCACCTCGGCTGCAGTGAAGGAGAGCCCGCAGGTTTTGGTAGGGGGCCGTGTCAGTGGCACTGTATTGTCCTCAAAGCGGGCAAAAAAGTTGTTTAGCCTGTCTGGGAGCAAGACATCCTGGTCCTCAACGGGGCTGGTTTTCTTTTTGTAATCCGTGATTGACTGTAGACCCTGCCACATACCTCTTGTGTCTGAGCTGTTGAATTTGCGACTCGATTTTGTCTCTGTACTGGGACTTAGCCTGTTTGATTGCCTTGCGGAGAGAATAGCTACACTGTTTGTATTCGGTCATGCTTCCGGTCACCTTGCCCTGGTTAAAAGCAGTGGTTCGCGCTTTCAGTTTCACGCGAATGCTGCCGTCAATCCACGGTTTCTGGTTTGGGAATGTTTTAATCGTTGCTGTGGGTACGACATCGTCAATGCACTTCCTAATGAACTCGCTCACCGAATCAGCATATTCGTCAATATTGTTGTTGGACGCAATGCGGAACATATTCCAATCCGCGTGATCGAAGCAGTCTTGAAGCGTGGAATCAGATTGGTCGGACCAGCGTTGAACAGACCTGAGCGCGGGAGCTTGTTGTTTTAGTTTCTGTTTGTAGGCTGGAATCAACAAAATGGAGTCGTGGTCAGCTTTTCCGAAAGGGGGGCGGGGGAAGGCCTTATATGCGTCGCGGAAATTAGTATAACAATGATCTAGGGTTTTTCCAGCCCTGGTAGCACAATCGATATGCTGATAGAGTTTAGGGAGTTTTGTTTTTAGATTAGCCTTGTTAAAATCCCCAGCTACGATGAATGCAGCCTCAGGGTGTGTGGTTTCCAGTTTACAAAGAGTCAGATAAAGTTCGTTCAGGGCCATCGATGTGTCTGCTTGGGGGGGAATATATACGGCTGTGATTATGATAGAAGAGAATTCCCTTGGTAGATAAAGCGGTCGACATTTGATTGTGAGGAGTTCTAGATCAGGTGAACAGAATGACTTGAGTTCCTGTGTGTTGTTATGATGATCACACCACGTCTCGTTAATCATAAGGCATACCCCCCCGCCCCTCTTCTTACCAGAAAGATGTTTGTTTCTGTCGGCGCGATGCATGAAGAAACCAGCTGGCTGCACCGACTCCGTTAGCGTCTCTTGAGTTAGCCATGTTTCCGTGAAGCAGAGCACGTTGCAATCCCTGATGTCTCTCTGGAATGCTACCCGTGCTCGGATTTCATCAACCTTATTGTCAAGAGACTGGACATTGGCGAGTAGTATGCTAGGGAGTGGAGCGCGATGTGCCCGTCTCCGAAGCCTGACCAAGAGACCGCTACGTTTGCCCCTCTTACGGCGTCGCATAGGGTCCCCGGCTGGGATCAGATCCATTGTATTGGGTGGAAGGCAAAACACTGGATTCGTTTCGGGAAAGTCATATTCCTGGTTATAATGATGGTGAGTTGACGTTAATCGTATATTCAGTAGTTCCTCCCGACTGTATGTGATGAAACCTAAGATTACCTGGGGTACCGATGTAAGAAATAACACATAAAAAAACAAAATACTGCATATTTTCCAAGGAACGCGAAGCGAGGCGGCCATCTCGGTCGGCGCCAAATTTTGGGTAAAACCAACGTCTCTACATTTTGGGTAAAACCAACGTCTCTACATTTTGGGAAAAACCAACGTCTCTACATTTTGTGTAAAACCAACGTCTCTAGATTTTGTGTAAAACCAACGTCTCTACATTTTGGGAAAAACCAACGTCTCTACATTTTGGGTAAAACCAACGTCTCTACATTTTGGGTAAAACCAACGTCTCTACATTTTGGGTAAAACCAACGTCTCTACATATTGGGTAAAACCAACGTCTCTAAATTTTGGGTAAAACCAACGTCTCAAAATTTTGGGTAAAACCAACATCTTTACATTTTGGGTAAAACCAACGTCTCTACATTTTGGGTAAAACCAACGTCTCTACATTTTGGGAAAAACCAACGTCTCTACATTTTGTGTAAAACCAACATCTCTAGATTTTGTGTAAAACCAACGTCTCTACATTTTGGGAAAAACCAACGTCTCTACATTTTGGGAAAAACCAATGTCTCTACATTTTGGGAAAAACAAACGTCTCTACATTTTGGGAAAAAAAATGTCTCTACATTTTGGGTAAAACCAACGTCTCCACATTTTGTGTAAAACCAACGTCTCCAGATTTTGTGTAAAACCAACGTCTCTACATTTTGGGTAAAACCAACGTCTCTACATTTTGGGTAAAACCAACGTCTCTACATTTTGGGTAAAACCAACGTCTCTACATTTTGGGTAAAACCAACGTCTATACATTTTGGGTAAAACCAATGTCTTTACATTTTGGGTAAAAACCAACGTCTATACATTTTGGGTAAAACCAACGTCTATTCATTTTTGGTAAAACCAACGTCTATATATTTTGGGTAAAACCAATGTCTTTACATTTTGGGAAACACCAATGTCTCTACATTTTCGGAAAAACCAATGTCTCTACATTTTGGGAAAAAACAATGTCTCTACATTTTGGGTAAAACCATTGTCTCTACATTTTGGGTAAAACCATTGTCTTTACATTTTTGGTAAAACCAATGTCTTTACATTTTGGGTAAAACCAATGTCTCTACATTTTGGGTAAAACCAATGTCTCTACATTTTGGGTAAAACCAACGTCTCTACATTTTGGGTAAAACCAACGTCTCTACATTTTGGGTAAAACCAACGTCTCTACATTTTGGGTAAAACCAACGTCTCTACATATTGGGTAAAACCAACGTCTCTACATTTTGGGTAAAACCAACGTCTCTAAATTTTGGGTAAAACCAACGTCTTTACATTTTGGGTAAAACCAACGTCTCTACATTTTGGGTAAAACCAACATCTCTACATTTTGGGAAAAACCAACGTCTCTACATTTTGGGAAAAACCAACATCTCTAGATTTTGTGTAAAACCAACGTCTCTACATTTTGGGAAAAACCAACGTCTCTACATTTTGGGAAAAACCAATGTCTCTACATTTTGGGAAAAACAAACGTCTCTACATTTTGGGAAAAACAATGTCTCTACATTTTGTGTAAAACCAACGTCTCCAGATTTTGTGTAAAACCAACGTCTCTACATTTTGGGTAAAACCAACGTCTCTACATTTTGGGTAAAACCAACGTCTCTACATTTTGGGTAAAACCAACGTCTCTACATTTTGGGTAAAACCAACGTCTATACATTTTGGGTAAAACCAATGTCTTTACATTTTGGGTAAAAACCAACGTCTATACATTTTGGGTAAAACCAACGTCTATTCATTTTTGGTAAAACCAACGTCTATATATTTTGGGTAAAACCAATGTCTTTACATTTTGGGAAACACCAATGTCTCTACATTTTCGGAAAAACCAATGTCTCTACATTTTGGGAAAAAACAATGTCTCTACATTTTGGGTAAAACCATTGTCTCTACATTTTGGGTAAAACCATTGTCTTTACATTTTTGGTAAAACCAATGTCTTTACATTTTGGGTAAAACCAATGTCTCTACATTTTGGGTAAAACCAATGTCTCTACATTTTGGGTAAAACCAACGTCTCTACATTTTGGGTAAAACCAACGTCTCTACATTTTGGGTAAAACCAACGTCTCTACATTTTGGGTAAAACCAACGTCTCTACATATTGGGTAAAACCAACGTCTCTACATTTTGGGTAAAACCAACGTCTCTAAATTTTGGGTAAAACCAACGTCTTTACATTTTGGGTAAAACCAACGTCTCTACATTTTGGGTAAAACCAACATCTCTACATTTTGGGAAAAACCAACGTCTCTACATTTTGGGAAAAACCAACATCTCTAGATTTTGTGTAAAACCAACGTCTCTACATTTTGGGAAAAACCAACGTCTCTACATTTTGGGAAAAACCAATGTCTCTACATTTTGGGAAAAACAAACGTCTCTACATTTTGGGAAAAACAATGTCTCTACATTTTGGGTAAAACCAACGTCTCCACATTTTGTGTAAAACCAACGTCTCCAGATTTTGTGTAAAACCAACGTCTCTACATTTTGGGTAAAACCAACGTCTCTACATTTTGGGTAAAACCAACGTCTCTACATTTTGGGTAAAACCAACGTCTCTACATTTTGGGTAAAACCAACGTCTCTACATTTTGGGTAAAACCAACGTCTATACATTTTGGGTAAAACCAATGTCTTTACATTTTGGGTAAAAACCAACGTCTATACATTTTGGGTAAAACCAACGTCTATACATTTTTGGTAAAACCAACGTCTATATATTTTGGGTAAAACCAATGTCTCTACATTTTGGGAAACACCAATGTCTCTACATTTTCAGAAAAACCAATGTCTCTACATTTTGGGAAAAACCAATGTCTCTACATTTTGGGAAAAACAATGTCTCTACATTTTGGGTAAAACCATTGTCTTTACATTTTTGGTAAAACCAATGTCTTTACATTTTGGGTAAAACCAATGTCTCTACATTTTGGGTAAAACCAATGTCTCTACATTTTGGGTAAAACCAACGTCTCTACATTTTGGGTAAAACCAACGTCTCTACATTTTGGGTAAAACCAACGTCTCTACATTTTGGGTAAAACCAACGTCTCTACATTTTGGGTAAAACCAACATCTCTACATTTTGGGTAAAACCAACGTCTCTACATTTTGGGTAAAACCAACGTCTCTACATTTTGGGTAAAACCAATGTCTCTACATTTTGGGTAAAACCAATGTCTCTACATTTTGGGTAAAACCAATGTCTCTACATTTTGGGTTAAACCAATGTCTTTACATTTTGGGTAAAACCAACGTCTATACATTTTGGGTAAAACCAACGTCTATACATTTTGGGTAAAACCAACATCTATGCATTTTGGGTAAAACCAATGTCTATGCATTTTGGGAAACACCAATGTCTTTACATTTTGGGAAACACCAATGTCTCTACATTTTGGGAAAAACCAATGTCTCTACATTTTGGGTAAAACCAATGTCTTTACATTTTGGGTAAAACCAATGTCTTTACATTTTGGGTAAAACCAATGTCTCTACATTTTGGGTAAAACCAATGTCTCTACATTTTGGGTAAAACCAATGTCTCTACATTTTGGGTAAACCCAATGTCTCTACATTTTGGGAAAAACCAATGTCTCTACATTTTGGGAAAAACCAATGTCTCTACATTTTGGGAAAAACCAATGTCTTTACATTTTGGGTAAAACCAATGTCTTTACATTTTGGGTAAAACCAATGTCTCTACATTTTGGGTAAAACCAATGTCTCTACATTTTGGGTAAAAACCAATGTCTCTACATTTTGGGTAAAACCAATGTCTTTACATTTTGGGTAAAACCAATGTCTTTACATTTTGGGTAAAACCAATGTCTCTACATTTTGGGTAAAACCAATGTCTCTACATTTTGGGTAAAAACCAATGTCTCTACATTTTGGGTAAAACCAATGTCTCTACATTTTGGGTAAAACCAATGTCTCTACATTTTGGGTAAAACCAATGTCTCTACATTTTGGGTAAAACCAATGTCTCTACATTTTGGGTAAAACCAATGTCTCTACATTTTGGGTAAAACCAATGTCTCTACATTTTGGGAAAAACCAACGTCTCTACATTTTGGGTAAAACCAACGTCTCTACATTTTGGGTAAAACCAACATCTCTACATTTTGGGTAACACCAACGTCTCTACATTTTGGGTAAAACCAATGTCTCTACATTTTGGGTAAAACCAATGTCTCTACATTTTGGGTAAAACCAATGTCTCTACATTTTGGGTTAAACCAACGTCTCTACATTTTGGGTAAAACCAACGTCTCTACATTTTGGGTAAAACCAACGTCTATACATTTTGGGTAAAACCAACGTCTATACATTTTGGGTAAAACCAATGTCTTTACATTTTGGGTAAAACCAACGTCTATACATTTTGGGTAAAACCAACGTCTATACATTTTGGGTAAAACCAACATCTATGCATTTTGGGTAAAACCAATGTCTTTACATTTTGGGAAACACCAATGTCTTTACATTTTGGGAAACACCAATGTCTCTACATTTTGGGAAAAACCAATGTCTCTACATTTTGGGTAAAACCAATGTCTTTACATTTTGGGTAAAACCAATGTCTTTACATTTTGGGTAAAACCAATGTCTCTACATTTTGGGTAAAACCAATTTCTCTACATTTTGGGTAAAACCAATGTCTCTACATTTTGGGTAAAACCAATGTCTCTACATTTTGGGAAAAACCAATGTCTCTACATTTTGGGAAGAACCAATGTCTCTACATTTTGGGAAAAACCAATGTCTCTACATTTTGGGAAAAACAATGTCTCTACATTTTGGGTAAAACCAATGTCTTTACATTTTGGGTAAAACCAATGTCTTTACATTTTGGGTAAAACCAATGTCTCTACATTTTGGGTAAAACCAATGTCTCTACATTTTGGGTAAAAACCAATGTCTCTACATTTTGGGTAAAACCAATGTCTCTACATTTTGGGTAAAACCAATGTCTCTACATTTTGGGTAAAACCAATGTCTCTACATTTTGGGTAAAACCAATGTCTCTACATTTTGGGTAAAACCAATGTCTCTACATTTTGGGTAAAACCAATGTCTCTACATTTTGGGTAAAAACCAATGTCTCTACATTTTGGGTAAAACCAATGTCTCTACATTTTGGGTAAAACCAATGTCTCTACATTTTGGGTAAAACCAATGTCTCTACATTTTGGGTAAAACCAATGTCTCTACATTTTGGGTAAAACCAATGTCTCTACATTTTGGGTAAAACCAATGTCTCTACATTTTGGGTAAAACCAATGTCTCTACATTTTGGGTAAAACCAATGTCTCTACATTTTGGGTAAAACCAATGTCTCTACATTTTGGGTAAAAACCAATGTCTCTACATTTTGGGTAAAACCAATGTCTCTACATTTTGGGTAAAACCAATGTCTCTACATTTTGGGTAAAACCAATGTCTCTACATTTTGGGTAAAACCAATGTCTCTACATTTTGGGTAAAACCAATGTCTCTACATTTTGGGTAAAACCAATGTCTCTACATTTTGGGTAAAACCAATGTCTCTACATTTTGGGAAAAACCAATGTCTCTACATTTTGGGAAAAACCAATGTCTCTACATTTTGGGAAAAACAATGTCTCTACATTTTGGGAAAAACAATGTCTCTACATTTTGGGAAAAACCAATGTCTTTACATTTTGGGTAAAACCAATGTCTTTACATTTTGGGTAAAACCAATGTCTCTACATTTTGGGTAAAACCAATGTCTCTACATTTTGGGTAAAAACCAATGTCTCTACATTTTGGGTAAAACCAATGTCTCTACATTTTGGGTAAATCCAATGTCTCTACATTTTGGGTAAAACCAATGTCTCTACATTTTGGGTAAAACCAATGTCTCTACATTTTGGGTAAAACCAATGTCTCTACATTTTGGGTAAAAACCAATGTCTCTACATTTTGGGTAAAACCAATGTCTCTACATTTTGGGTAAAACCAATGTCTCTACATTTTGGGTAAAACCAATGTCTCTACATTTTGGGTAAAACCAATGTCTCTACATTTTGGGTAAAACCAATGTCTCTACATTTTGGGTAAAACCAATGTCTCTACATTTTGGGTAAAACCAATGTCTCTACATTTTGGGTAAAACCAATGTCTCTACATTTTGGGTAAAACCAATGTCTCTACATTTCGGGTTGATATTGACTTGAGCTTTCAGATTTGAAAACTATCACACACATCTAAGCATCATTTAAAAGGACATGTACAACTCCCTGCTGGCAACACAACTGTTTGTTTTATATCCGCATTTGCAGTTAATATCTAGCTAGCCAATGGAGTTTGTTAAGAGTTTGTTGAACATCTATCCATGCATATAGACATTTTAGAGGATCAAAATTAAGTGTTGGACATAATTAATCAGAAACTATGTGCTCCAGTCATAAAGGAGGATACCTAGTCAGTTGTACAACTGAATGCATTCAACTGGAATGTGTTTTCTGCATTTAACCCAACCCCTCTGAATCAGAGGCATACATAATGATGCAACATGGGAAGGGCGGCACAGAATAAAGTTATTATTATTATTTGTTTTAGCTCTGCTCTCGTTTGCAACGAATGCCGTGCACGTTTTACCAATCAATGCATGCTTGGGAGTTATTAGGCCTACTGTTGTGTTTAACGCTGATTGGCTGGAATAATCCCAGGAAACCAACTATGTTCTGAACTAGGAGAGAGCTTGCATTCAGAGGAGGTGTGTGGAAGCCCCTGGGAACTGCAGGAGGGCCATAAAATCAACAGGACAACAGAAACACAACACTTGGTCTCTAGATAAAGTCCACATGATGACCTGTACATTGAGATAAACTAGTCAGTCATATTGTCAACCCACTATCACGTGTTTGATCTTTTGCATTTTCTTCTGTGAATTAAGTCTTCTTAAGTGAATTATTTTTTGCAAACTCTATTAAGCAGCATTGTTTTGTGTACAGTACACAGACGGTAAGTGTTAATGTATGGTGATAGGCATTTCAAACCTTGGTGTTGTTGGGCTAATTCAATACCAGATTCATCAATTCATCATTTGCATCAATGGTTATTCAAAATTGTTTATATTTAAATGTAGTGTATACTATAGATTCATTATTCATGTTGGTATGTCTCTTTTTGTGTCTGTTCACAGAAATAGTCCAAATAATATCAAAATCTGGCGTGTGAACAACATAAATGCCCCGAATAGAGCTTTCACAATGTAGAAAGTAAGTGGCTCATACAAAATAGCTGTTTCTGTCTTTCTCAAGCAAATGTTGATATTGTGCACCTTAGTAAAATGATCTTCCTTGACCTCCAGAAGACTCTTGCCTTCAAGCCAACGTGACAGTTGTGACTGAATTCCTCTTCATTGGGGTTGAGAGCGGTGTAACGTTTATCGTCATAATCTTCCTCCTCCTCGGACGAGGAGAGGCGAGACGGATCGGACCAATACGCAGAGTGGGTAGTGCTCATGATAATTTATTAAATCGAACTTGAACACTAAACATGAAACAAAATAACAAAATGAAACAACCGACAACAGTCCCGTGTGGCACGAATACAAACACGGAAACAAACACCCACAACACACACGTGAAACCCAGGCTTCCTAAGTATGATTCTCAATCAGGGACAATGATTGACAGTTGCCTCTGATTGAGAATCATACCCGGCCGAACCCAAACATCCCAACATAGAAAATCACATATAGACAAACCCACCCAACTCACGCCCTGACACAAGACAAAAGAAAACAGGTCAGGAATGTGACAAGCGGGCTGAAAAACGTCTACCTAGAGCTGGCCATCTTCCTATTGGTGGTCTACCTGATGATCCTGATTGGAAACCTCACCATACTTACCCTGGTGGCGACAGACCCCAAGCTGCAGTCAGCCATGTACATTTTCCTCAACCAACTGTCCCTCGTAGACATTGTGATATCGACGAGTGTTCTGCCTAAGATGATAGCAGTGAGTTTGTGAAATGACGTAACGATCTCCTACTCAGCGTGTTTCCTCCAGTTGTATGTGTATTTGTCATTTCAAACCGTGGAGAGCATGCTGCTGTGTGTCATGGCCTATGACCGCTATGTGGCCATCTGCAAACCCTTACACTATGGCAGCATTATCACTAAGAGACTGTGCGGTCTGTTGACTACAGCGGCATGGGCATCTGGACTCAGTGTGTCTGTCTTCTGTGTCATTTACGCAGCACAATTGCCCTTCTGTAGCAACAAAATAAAATGTTGGTTCTGTGACCTTCCTCTTTTAGTTTCACTGTCCTGTTCGGACACAACCTTTTTGATCGACGTGGCTCTTGTGTGTGCTTTAATAGCGATCTATTTCCCGTTCAATGTCATTATTTGGTCCTACTTCAGAATCATTGTAGCCGTCTGCAAGATTGCAGGCCTTCTCTACCTGCTCCGCACATCTCACTGTCGTCGTCACCTTCTACCTCGCTCACTCCTGCGTCTACATTAATGCCAAATCTGAAAACGTTCACTGTAATGTTATAATCTTGATATCTATTGTTAACTGCTTCCTGACTCCTGTTATGAATCCCATCATCTATAGTTTAAGAAACAAAGAGATAAAGGCTGAGAAAGCTCTGTTCTGGTAAGGGCGACTCTGATGGTGTACAACAGGGACACTTTTGAACCGTTGTGGGGATAAACAGTCAATTACAATATTCAGCTATACAAAATGCAGTAATTTGTCAGGAGACTTGCTGGATGTCTGAGCAGATCAAATTAAATATTTCTCTGTGGAGAGAGGTGAGATCAGTAGGGAATACAAGTTGGCACAACAAAGCAACGCATATGACGTACAGTTCAGGATCTGCACATACAGTTCAATCCACCATAAACGGACAATAAAGACTGGTTTACATACCAGCTAATAATTAAACCGATAATCTTTGTTTCTCTTAACAATTTCACGTGCATGTTAAAGTTGAATTGTCACTTTTAATTTATCCGACATACACTAAATGATGGTATAATTGTCACGTTCCTGACCTGTTTTCTGTTATTTTTGTATGTGTTTAGTTGGTCAGGACGTGAGTTGGGGTGGGCATTCTATGTTTTGTGTTTCTATGTTTAGGTCATTGGGAATTAGCCTTATATGGTTCTCAATCAGAGACAGGTGTTTGACGTTTCCTCTGATTGAGAACCATATAAAGGTAGGCTGTTCACACTGTTTGTTTGTGGGTGGTTGTCTTCCGTGTCTGTGTATGTTGCACCACACGGGACTGTTTCGGTTTGTTCGTTCGTTTGTTGTAGTCGGTACCTGTTCGTGCGTTCTTCGTGTTATATGTAAGTTCTCATAGTTCAGGTCTGTCTACGTTCGTTTGTTATTTTGTAGTTTGTTATTTTGTAGTCGTTACAGAACCACCCACCTCACCCAGGATCGGTGGTATGAGGAGGCAGCAAGGAGACGTGGCTGGAAACCCGAAAATAAACCCCAAAACTTTCTTGGGGGGGGGGGTGGGGGGGGGGGGCTAAAAGGGAAGGTGGCGAAGTCAGGTAGGAGACCTGCGCCTACTCCCTGTACTTACCGTGGAGAGCGAAAGTACGGGCAGACACCGTGTTACGCAGTAGAGCGCATGGTGTCTCCTGTACGTGTGCATAGCCCGGTGCGGTACAAACCAGCTCCTGTATCGGCCGGGCCAGATTGAGCATTGAGCCAAGTGCCATGAAGCCGGCTCTACACATCTGGCAACCAGTGCGTCTCCTCGGGCCGGCTTACATGGCACCAGCCTTACGCATGGTGTCCCCGGTTCGCCTACATAGCCCGGTGCGGGTTATTCCACCTCCCTGCACTGGTCGGGCGATGGGGAGCATACAACCAGGTAAGGTTGGGCAGGCTCAGTGCTCAAGGGAGCCAGTACGCCTGCACGGTCCGGTATTTCCGGCGCCATCTCCCAGCCCAGTACCACCAGTGCCTACACTGCGCACCAGGCCTATAGCGCGTCTCAGCCGGCCAGAGTCTGCCGTCTGCCCAGCGGCGCCTGAACTGCCCGTCTGCCCAGCGGCGCCTGAACTGCCCGTCTGCCCAACGCCGTCTGAACTGTCCGTCTGCCAAGCGCCGCATGAACTGCCCGTCTGTACTGAGCCTTCAAAGCCGCCCGTCTGTACTGAGCCTGCAAAGCCACCCGTCTGCCATGAGCCTTCAGAGCCGTCCGCCAGACAGGAGCCGCTAGAGCCTTCCGCCAGACAGGAGCCGCTAGAGCCTTCCGCCAGACAGGATCAGCCAGAGCCTTCCGCCAGACAGGATCAGCCAGAGCCTTCCGCCAGACAGGATCAGCCAGAGCCTTCCGCCAGACAGGATCAGCCAGAGCCGCCAGCGAGCCATGACCAGCCAGAGCCGTCAGCCAGCCATGACGAGCCAGAGCCGTCAGCCAGCCATGACCAGCCAGAGCCGTCATCCAGCCAGGATCCGCCAGAGCCGTCATCCAGCCAGGATCCGCCAGAGCCGTCATCCAGCCAGGATCCGCCAGAATCGTCATCCAGCCAGGATCCGCCAGAGTCGTCATCCAGCCAGGATCCGCCAGAGTCGTCATCCAGCCAGGATCCGCCAGAGTCGTCATCCAGCCAGGATCCGCCAGAGTCGTCATCCAGCCAGGATCCGCCAGAGCCGTCATCCAGCCATGACCAGCCAGAGCCGTCATCCAGCCATGACCAGCCAGAGCCGTCATCCAGCCATGACCAGCCAGAGCCGTCATCCAGCCATGACCAGCCAGAGCCGTCATCCAGCCAGGATCCGCCAGAGCCAGCCAGCCAGGATCCGCCAGAGCCAGCCAGCCTAGATCCGCCAGAGCCAGCCAGCCAGGATCCGCCATCCAGTCCGGAGCTGCTGTCCCTCAGTCCGGTGCTGCCGTCCCTCAGTCCGGAGCTGCCGTCCCTCAGTCCGGAGCTGCCGTCCCTCAGTCCGGAGCTGCCCCTTATCCCGGTGCTGCTCCTTATCCCGGTGATGCCCCTTAATTTAGGTGGGTTTATTTGGAGGGTGCTCATTGAGAGGGGGATACGGAAGCAGGGAGTGATTATGGTGGGATGGGGACCACGCCCAGAGCCTCAGCCGCCACCGTGGACAGATGCCCACCCAGACCCTCCCCTAGACTTTTGGTGGTGCGTCCGGAGTTCGCACCTTGAGGGGGGGGGGGGGGGGTTCTGTCACGTTCCTGACCTGTTTTCTGTTATTTTTGTATGTGTTTAGTTGGTCAGGACGTGAGTTGGGGTGGGCATTCTATGTTTTGTGTTTCTATGTTTAGGTCATTGGGAATTAGCCTTATATGGTTCTCAATCAGAGACAGGTGTTTGACGTTTCCTGTGATTGAGAACCATATAAAGGTAGGCTGTTCACACTGTTTGTTTGTGGGTGGTTGTCTTCCGTGGCTGTGTATGTTGCACCACACGGGACTGTTTCGGTTTGTTCGTTCGTTTGTTGTAGTCTGTACCTGTTCGTGCGTTCTTCGTGTTATATGTAAGTTCTCATAGTTCAGGTCTGTCTACGTTCGTTTGTTATTTTGTAGTTTGTTGAAGTGTTTTCGGTTTTCGTCTTTACTTTAATAAACTTCATTATGTCCACATTCCACGCTGCGCTTTGGTCCAATCCCTACTCCTCCTCTTCTTCCGAAGAGGAGGAGGACAATCATTACAATAATGAGATATTGTCAGTGCTTAAAATTTCAGCCGAATCCTGCCAGAACAGGATCCGGCACCTCTCCGTTTTGGACTGTTTTGTTCCGGTACCTATTTGGCCGGATCCGGTACCTCTCATGGCATGAAAAATAATTGGCACTTTTTTCAATGTAAAAATTATAATAAAAGCTGTTCAAGTTCTCTTCGTAAATGATCCTGTCCCAAAACAAATGCTATGTGAAATAGTAGATTTTCATCCCGGGCCTAATATTCTAAGAGTCGTTTTGGGTCGGGCCGGCCAGGGTTTATGGTTTGCGCAACATTGTAACCGATGTGTGAGTGTAAGGGCTGTCTCTCTCCTCATCCTCGGACGAGGAGAGGAGAGAAGGATCATCAGACCAAAATGCAGCAGTAGGGAAATAGGCCATCTCTTTATTTGAAAAACTATGATGGCAACACGAAAAAACAAAACACTTTCAAAAATACAAAACAAGAAAACGACGTTGACGAAACCTGAACATAAACTTACATAACTAAACGAAAACTCACGGACAGGAAACAGACGACATCAAAAATAAACGAACAGCCAAACAGTCCCGTATGGTACATACATTCGACGACACAGGAGACAATCACCCACAAACAAACAGTGAGAACACCCTACCTAAATATGACTCTTAATTAGAGGAGAACGCAAAACACCTGCCTCTAATTAAGAGCCATACCAGGCAACCAAAACCAACATAGAAACAGATAACATAGACTGCCCACCCAAAACACATGCCCTGACCTAAACACATACAAAAAACAACATAAAACAGGTCAGGACCGTTACAGAACCCCCCCCTCAAGGTGCGAACGCCGGGCGCACCAGCACAAAGTCCAGGGGAGGGTCTGGGTGGGCAGTTGACCACGGTGGTGGCTCCGGCTCTGGACGCTGTCCCCACACCACCATAGTCACTCCCCGCTTCTGTCTTCCCCTCCCAATGACCACCCTAAAACTAACATCCCCTAAATGAATGGCCAGCACCGGGAGAAGGGGCAGCACCGGGACAAGGGGCAGCACCGGGACAAGGGGCAGCACCGGGACAAGGGGCAGCACCGGGACAAGGGGCAGCACCGGGACAAGGGGCAGCACCGGGACAAGGGGCAGCACCGGGACAAGGGGCAGCACCGGGACAAGGGGCAGCACCGGGACAAGGGGCAGCACCGGGATAAGGGGCAGGTCCCGGCTGATATACTCTGGCAGATCCCGGCTGATATACTCTGGCAGATCCCGGCTGAGGGACTCTGGCAGATCCCGGCTGAGGGACTCTGGCAGATCCCGGCTGAGGGACTCTGGCAGATCCCGGCTGAGGGACTCTGGCAGATCCCGGCTGAGGGACTCTGGCAGATCCCGGCTGAGGGACTCTGGCAGATCCCGGCTGGACGGCTCTGGCAGGTCCCGGCTGGACGGCTCTGGCAGGTCCCGGCTGGACGGCTCTGGCAGGTCCCGGCTGGACGGCTCTGGCAGGTCCCGGCTGGACGGCTCTGGCAGGTCCCGGCTGGACGGCTCTGGCAGGTCCCGGCTGGACGGCTCTGGCAGGTCCCGGCTGGACGGCTCTGGCAGGTCCCGGCTGGACGGCTCTGGCAGGCCCCGGCTGGACGGCTCTGGCAGGCCCCGGCTGGACGGCTCTGGCAGGTCCTGAATGGACGGCTCTGGCAGGTCATGGCAGGACGGCTCTGGCTGGTCATGGCAGGACGGCTCTGGCTGGTCATGGCAGGACGGCTCTGGCTGGTCATGGCAGGACGGCTCTGGCTGGTCATGGCAGGACGGCTCTGGCTGGTCATGGCAGGACGGCTCTGGGTGGTCATGGCAGGACGGCTCTGTAGGAAGGAGAAGGAGAGACAGCCTGGTGCGTGGTCTAGGCACTGGCTGCGCTGGAGAGGAGGATACAGCAGGAGAGAGAACCCGGAGAGACAGCCTGGTACGGGGGGCTGCCACCGGAGGACTGGTACATGGAGGTGGCACCGGGTCTACCGGACCGTGAAGGAGGACACGTGCTCTTGAGCACCGAGCCTCCCCAACCCTACCAGGTTGAATGGTCCCCGTAGCCCTGCCAGTGCGGCGAGGTGGAATAGCCCGCACTGGGCTATGCAGGCGAACCGGGGACACCACCTGTAAGGCTGGTGCCATGTACGCCGGCCCGAGGAGACGTACTGGAGGCCAGATACGTTGGGCCGGCTTTATGACATCCGGCTCGATGCCCAACTTAGCCCTCCCAGTGCGGCAAGATGGAATAGCCCGCACTGGGCTAAGCACGCGTACTGGGGACACCGTGCGCTTTACCGCATAACACGGTGTCTTACCAGTACGACGCCTTCTACCTCCACGGTAAGCACGGGGAGTTGGCTCGGGTATCCTACCCGGCTTTGCCACACTCCTCGTGTACCCCCCCCCCAAGAAATTTTTGGGTCTGACTCACGGGCTCCCAACCGCGTCGCCGCGCTGCCTCCTCATACCAGCGCCTCTCAGCCTTCGCTGCTTCCAACTCCTCCTTGGGACGGCGATATTCCCCTGGCTGAGCCCAAGGTCCTCTACCATCCAGGATCTCCTCCCAAGTCCAGGAGTCCTTGTTGCTCTGTTGAGCATTCCCTTGCCGCTTGGTCTTAGCGTGGTGGGTGATTCTGTAAGGGCTGTCTCTCTCCTCATCCTCGGACGAGGAGAGGAGAGAAGGATCATCAGACCAAAATGCAGCAGTAGGGAAATAGGCCATCTCTTTATTTGAAAAATTATGATGGCAACACGAAAAAACAAAACACTTTCAAAAATACAAAACAAGAAAACGACGTTGACGAAACCTGAACATAAACTTACATAACTAAACGAAAACTCACGGACAGGAAACAGACGACATCAAAAATAAACGAACAGCCAAACAGTCCCGTATGGTACATACATTCGACGACACAGGAGACAATCACCCACAAACAAACAGTGAGAACACCCTACCTAAATATGACTCTTAATTAGAGGAGAACGCAAAACACCTGCCTCTAATTAAGAGCCATACCAGGCAACCAAAACCAACATAGAAACAGATAACATTGACTGCCCACCCAAAACACATGCCCTGACCTAAACACATACAAAAAACAACATAAAACAGGTCAGGACCGTTACAGTGAGACCAACGCTTGGCCGTGCCTGTGTGAGAAGCGCGCTTCTATCTCTCACATAACTAGAATTAGATTCACTTTCTATGATCTCTCTCCATCTCTGCTCTGAAAGACATGAGCCTACAACTCTCATCTCTCATGCACTTTATAATGTTTTCCTGATAAAACCATTGCCACGCGAATGGTTCTGAAGGAACTGCAGCACCCCTGATACATACATTTGCCAAAATTATAGAATTACCGCTGTATGTTAATGAAATCATTCAGAATAGCCTACTACACCATGAGAAGGTCTATAATCTAGCCACCAAGGATCAATAGATTTTTTTTTTTAAATAGCATAGCTGTGGATTGTTGCCCAGTAACACCTTGCCCAAACCGGCTGCGCGCGGGCTCCATCGTGCGCTATCGTGCATAAATTTATTTTGCCCCCCCACACCAAACGCGATCACGACACGCAGGTTAAAATATCAAAACAAACTCTGAACCAATGACATTAATTTGGGGACAGGTCGAAAAGCATTAAACATATATGGTATTTTAGCTAGTTAGCTTGCACTTAGTAGCTAATGTTAATTTGTCCTGTTTAGCTAGCTTGCTGTTGCTAGCTAATTTGTCCTGGGATATGAACATTGAGTTGTTATTTTACCTGAAATGGACAAGGATCTCTACTCCGACAATTAATCCACATATAAAACGACCAACCGAATCGTTTCTAGTGCTACAACGCGACGTGTCCGGTCTGGTCAGCATGTAATAACGAAAACCTACAGCGGCAAATCTGTCCGTGAAAAAACAGCATGCAGTCAAAACCGTTTTTTCGCAATATTTCAAATACAGTTGAGGGGAAGCACAGGTTGGAAAGCAATTGGCTCCTGCTGAAAAGTGAACACTATGCTGTAGGCTACCAACATATTTGATCAACATCCAAACATTGTTTTACCAAAGAGAGAGAGCGAGGCTTTTGGCATGAGCGCATCATTGGTTGAAACTGGAAAGCATTTTTAGGAATTTCCTAGGCAAAGGCTGTTGATGGATTCAAGACAAGGTCGTTTTCATTGATCTCATATTCTCAGTTTGTCAGTGTCAAAGATTCTGCCAGTCATGCAAAATTACGTCGAATTGCATGAAATGCATTAATAAAAGGCCACATTATTTCCCAGACACTAGGCTACAAATTATTTTCCCGATGTGTGCAACTTCTGTAAGTGCCTCTATTCTACTGCTCTATGTCACTACGCACATGCGATAGTCTGCATGCAATGCTTTATTATGAAGGGGATTGTTTTTTCTTATTTGTTCTGGTACCTTAGAACTCCCCATGTCGCTCTCACTTTTTGACCAGGAACCTCCCGATTTACAAATTAAGCACTGGATATTGTGATGCTGTAACTGATTATTTAAGTGTTTATTAAATGTCACAAACATAATTGATTTTCATGTGTTATTAATTGTTGACAAATTAACCCATAAAGCTTAAATCAACTGTTAATTTCTGTTTTATCATCCCTGAATGGTATTGCAATTCCCATGTTCACTTTTAAATTAATGTTAGAAATTACAAATAATGATCTAACACACACCACATGTAGAGATGTAGGATCTTCATTTCCTCAACCTTTTGCAGGAGAACTCCAGGAAATGTAGAACTTGTAGTATATGTGAGCTTCTTAAGTTTGTAATTTCCACTTTGACATTTCAGACTTGATTTTCTCGTACAAAAAATATATCACCCCTACAAAAATGTCCATTAATTATATTCCACATAATTCACATTTCCTGTTGCTGCAGCAGGATTATTTTTCCTGCAGTAGCAAACTGGCTCAAATTAAGATCCTACATCTGTATGACAACTAAACTGTAAAAGTAAACAATAACAACATATGAAGGTAACAAACACACATTTGGAATAACAAACAATTAAATTAAATTGATGAAGTCTGGATGAAATCCTTCTGTTCAAATTAGGCCTTAATGTATAAAAAAGTGTGAGGTGAAAAGTGGAAACTGATCACTTCAAACGTATTGCACATGCTGCCTGTTCTCTCAATTTGGTTATCCTCAATAAGTGTAAAACCGAAAAAACATTTTGATACACCATTTCAGGCAAAACTTCCTTCACTTCAACATGTTTTCTCCTGTTTCGTACCTAATGAACACAGCCCAGGTATGAGGTTAGATGGCTTTCCCCATGATGAGCAGGCTCATGGAAAACACCACGATGAAAAAGATCCACATGAAGAATCGGTCCAACACCTTCGCCACCTTCTTCCACTCCCCAGTCCTTTTTGCTGTGGCCCTCGTATCTCTGTAACAGTTGGCAATGTACTCAATATGTCAGAGGAGCTGCTGGTGCTGACAGGTGCACTGGGTCTTACACACCTCCTCTCTCCCTGTACTCTCTCCTACTCCACCATTCCGGCTCCTCCTGGCTGCGGCCAGCCCTGGCGAGTCCCCACAGTCCATGAACATGCCGTTTCTCCAGGCACTGTAGTGGTTGGTGGGGTTCCTCCCCATGGAGCCGGTGGGGCTCATCAACTGATCTTCTGTCTCCTCAATTATTTTGTGGGTCTTGACCTCTTTCCACCTTCAGAATCAAGTCTTCTTGGACCTTTTGTCCGTTCATGGTGTAGTTGTTGCACCTCAGGTTGAGGTGGCGGGTCCTGTTTCTCAGGCTGGAAAGACATGCAGTTCTCCCCTACTTCATATACAAAGCACTCCTTGGCCATGTACTACAGGATGAAGATCTTGGCCCACTTGGGCACAGGCTTGGCGTCTGGGCCACAGTGGTGGATGTTCGTGATAAAGATGGTCAGGGCCGTGGAGGCTGCTATCATGGTCATGGTGGCAATGTAGTACTTTCCTGTGGGACATTGAAAGAGGAACATGTATAATTATCACTATCTATCATTGAATGGTACTGATGTCACTTTAAAGGTCCTGTTTTCCCCTTGACAGAGACAGTGCATGGAGTTCAATCAACTACAGTGTTACGGACATGTTCATCACTGGCTAATGATTGCCCTCATGGGCGGACTGACCATTTGGCATTTCAGCAAATATCAGATGTGATGGTCCATTTTTAGCCTAGTGGGCCTGTCTCACTTGTTTTTTTCTGCAAAATTATCATGATCTGGGTAGTAATGGGGGCCTCAAGGGAGAAAATAGTCTGATGTGGGGGACTCAAGTAAAATAATGGGCCAGTGTGTTAGAAATGTCAGGGCCGATTTCTGGTCCCAGTCCACCCCTGATTGCCCTCACCAATAAGTGGCACGTTCTCTGATGGAGGCATGGTTTCAGTGACCAACAGCTGAAACACGGTGAGAGCCAGCATGACGGTGACGCCCAGGGACACCTTCTCCCCAGAGTCAGCCGCCAGGTAGAAGCCCAGCGGAGCCAGGAAGGAGATCATCACACACGGGATGAGCAGGTTGAACACGTAGAAGGAAGCCTTCCTCTTTAGTTGGTGAGTGTAGGTCACATCAGGGTAAGGTTCAGCACAGCAGCGATACAGATTTATGTTCCTCTTGGCAGGCATCCCCAGGACCTGAGAACCAGCACCACAATGGCAAAGAGTGATTCAGTTATTCATTCATTCATTGGGGAAAAGATGGACAGAGTTCAAAACAGAGGATAAGAAGTTAGACCGTGTTTCCCGAAGGAAAAAATATGTTAACTCTACTGTGTTTTTATCATCAATGATTTTTTATTGAGTGTATTGTTGCAACTCTATGTAATTTAAATTGGTCAAATAAAAGGGATCAATTAAGAGTAAGATAGAGAGAGAGAGAGAGAGCTAGAGAGAGAGAGCTAGAGAGAGAGAGAGAGAGATAACTGTACAGCTGTTGATTAAAGCACACAGTTAAGAATTATACTAGCATTGGTTTAGTGTTAGATCAACAGAGACTGAAGTCCATTCATATGAAGACAGTGACGAACAATGTATATATTAACACTCTAAGAAAGAAGAAACAAATGTATTAACCTTTTAGAACAGACAGGCATGACTAGCAGGACCAACCAGGCATGACTAGCAGGACCAACCAGGCATGACTAGCAGGACCAACCAGGCATGACTAGCAGGACCAACCAGGCAAGATTAGCAAGACCAACCAGGCATGGCAAGCAGGACAAACCAGGCATGACTAACAGAACCAACCAGGCATGACTAGCAGGACCAACCAGGCAAGATTAGCAAGACCAACCAGGCATGGCAAGCAGGACAAACCAGGCATGACTAGCAGAACCAACCAGGCATAACTAGCAGGACCAACCAGGCATAACTAGCAGGACCAACCAGGCATAACTAGCAAGACCAACCAGGCAAGACTAGCAGGACCAACCAGGCATGACTAGCAGGACCAACCAGGCATGACTAGCAGGACCAACCTGGCATGACTAGCAAGACCAACCAGGCATGACTAGCAGGACCAACCAGGCAAGACTAGCAGGACCAACCAGGCATGACTAGCAGGACAAACCAGGCATGACTAGCAGGACAAACCAGGCATGACTAGCAGGACCAACCAGGCATGACTAGCAAGACAAACCAGGCATGGCGAGCAGGACCAACCTGGCATGACTAGCAGGACAAACCAGGCATGGCGAGCAGGACCAACCAGGCATGGCTAGCAGGACCAACCAGGCATGACTAGCAGGACCAACCAGGCATGACTAGCAGGACTAGCCAGGCATGACTAGCAGGACTAGCCAAAGGCACAAGAAAATCAATGGAAGAAGAGTGGCCCCGTTATGAAATGAGATAGCTCTTTTATGGGTTGACTCAACTTTGTTTCTGCATTTTATAACCTTGATGTTTTATTGTCACATAGGTGCAGTGAAATGTGTTGTTTGGCAGGGTCAGCAACAATAGTACCGCACTAGTGGAGCAGATTTGTGTTAAGTGCTTTGCTCAAGGGCACATCGACAGATGTTTCACCTTTTCGGCTCGGGTATTCAAACTAGCGACCTTACAGTTATTGGCTGAACACTCTAACCGCTAGGCTACCTGCCGCCAGTTACTTCCCAGATTCCCAGTACATCCCAGTGTATAAAAAGCAGAACACTCGCATGAATAAATGTGTTCAAGGAGGGTTCAGCTTGTGCCTCCACACTGACAACAACGTTGATGTGTGGAATGGATTGTGGGAGCAACAGAGCTTTCTGATGAACCCAATACCAGTCTGACCTACTTGTTATATAAGACTATATCAGGTCTCCGTATATAACTACTAGGTATTCGGATGGTATCAAGTCTATCATAATCATCTTTATTCAAGGTGAGGTATGAGTCTACCCACACCTGTTGTATCCACAAATATGCTGTCAAGATCTGGTTATGTTCATCCTGGAATAGAAGGAACATGGTGACCACTGGCTTCATTTCACTAGTTATTAACTTAGCACTTAAAATATGACGTCTATTTCAAATGCCAAATGTGAACGTATGAGTTTTTTTCTTTTTTTTTTTTCTTATACATTTAAAAATGTATAAGAAAGAACATAATTCTCACCTAAACACCTAAACACAATCAATTTATTTTAATATAGTGAGCACGACATCATACATTTATTCAAAAATGACAATCTGTTACAACCTGATGTCAGCCAGAACAAAGATATACAGGTAACTGAAAAATAAAGGAAACACCAACTTGTTAAGACCAACTCGTCTTAATAGCCGAGCCGCCAGAAGAGCTTCAATGCGCCTTGGCATAGATTGTACAAGTGTCTGGAACTCTATTGGAGAGATGTATTACCATTCTTCCATTAGATATTCCATCCTTTGGTGTTCTGTTGATGCTGGTGGAAAATGCTCTCCTGCGCCTCTTCAGAATTTCTCAAAAGTGTTTAATTGGGTTTAAATCTGGTGACACACACACACACAAACACACATACACACACATATACAGAGAGACACATCCCATCATACTTAAATGACCCTAAGCATGATGGGGTGTTAATTGCTTAATTAACTCAGGAACAGCACCTGTGTGGAAGCACCTGCTTTCAATATACAGTACTTTGTATCCCTCATCTACTCATGTGATTCCTTTGTTTTGTCAGTTACCTGTTCATGGGTAAAAGTCTTAGTGTATCAGAGAACATGTGAACACATGGCAGATGGTGCAGAACACTGGGACATAGGGGGATTTGGGAGTGGATTACGCTTCTGATGCTATAGTAAGAGATGAAGCAAAGCTTCCATTATGAGCCAGCAGATGCAACTGAGGCATCTGTTGACCCCAAGCAGGGATATGTTGATACACGCCCTAATCCATGGGACATTTGCTATATAATACCACCATAGAAAATAAACACAGCTAGGCTATAATACACTCTAATAGACATACTGTACCCTGTTCTTGTAGGTTAAATGCATGCATTAAAAAAAGTGTTTTTTATTGTCACATAAGCTGGATAGGTGCAGTGAAATGTGTTGTTTTACAGGGTCAGCCGTAGTAGTATGGCACCCCTGGAGCAAACTAGGGATAATTTCCTTGCTCAAGGGTACATGGACAGATTTTTCACCTTGTCTGCTCGGGAATTCGAATCAGCAACCTCTAAACGCTAGGCTACCTGCCACCCTAAAGTACTTTATGCTGATTCTTTTTTATCCATTTGTATAGAAAGATAAAATAATATTTGGATGAGTTTTCAACAAAATACAGTTGTGCAATCTTCTGCATACTTGGAATATACAGGACCATTTCATTTTCTCTCCAATCTTTGATCCTGTTTCTTTGTATTATTATGTTGTTATGAGAATATATGGTTTTCACATGTATTAAATTATTGTTTTTTTCCCGAGAATTCATTTCAAATTCTTGACAAACATAATTGAGTTCAGAACACTGCCAGAAGCAACTGTTTACAGTGGTCTCAGTGGATTGGGTGAGCCAGATGTTACCCTGCTTCACTGTTTCAATAAAGCCTTTTGAGGAGGCTGTAGAAAAGGGCCACATGATTAATTTACAGTACCAGTCAAAAGTTTGGACACACCTACTCATTCCAGGGTTTTTCCTTATTTTTACTATTTTAGAATTTAGAATATTTAGAATAATAGTGAAGACATCAAAACTATAAAATATGACATCACTTGTCACAACACAACTGAATGGCTCAAACGCATTACGAAGGAAAGAAATTCCACAAATTAACTTTTAACAAGGCACACCTGTTATTGAAATGCATTCCAGGTGACTACCTCATGAAGCTGGTTGAGAGAATGCCAAGAGTGCGCAAAGCTGTCATCAAGGCAAAGGGTGGCTACTTTGATGAATCTAAATATAAAATATATTTTGATTTGTTGAACACTTTTTTGGTCACTACATGATTCCATATGTGTTATTTCATAGTTTTGATGTCTTTGCTATTATTGAACAATGTAGAAAATGGTGAAAAACAAAACAAAAAAACACCTTGAATCAGTCAGTGTGTCCAAAGTTTTGACTGGTACTGTGAATAAGATGATACCTAAACAAATGGCAGGGAGATCCTGCCTCCTGCCTGGGAAACAGCTGTGAGGGTTATCTAATCAGAATCTGACTGGGACAGAGGAAATAAACAACCACTGTAGATGTCACAATGATTCATCATTAAGAGACCATTAATAATGTAGTTTACATCAGGTACTTCAGTAACTCTTTTAATGTAATACAAATCCAACAGGCTATATGTCAAGAGGCTACTCTAAACCAGTCATGAAACCATTTAACTCACCACTTGCCTGATGTTGACTGAAAACACAAAATGAGAAACAATCATTGCGATTGGACTGTAAGTTTGTGTTGATATAGACACTTAACATAACGTCTACATTCCTAAATATGTACATTGGGAATTTACAATTTTCAACTGTACATAGTTCAGCAAAAGAGAGAATCTATAGCCTACCTGGAATAATATTCAAGCAGAAAATAAAACTCAGCGAAGCTCGAAATCCACATAGTTTAATTTTGCTGTTACAGGTTACACTTATCTATATCCAAAAATATACCAGATGATCATTTAAATTACGTTTAAGTTCCCGGATGAATAGCTGTAGACTGCTCTTGTGCCTTGACAAAGATGATGGTTAGCGTGAGATGACTGGCGTTAGAGGCGGGGTGGAGGCTCATCATGACGTATTTGAGCACTATTGGAATTTACACATCATATATTTGAATAAGACGCGTGGGACTTATCCATTGACCAAAAATCATCACCATCAACAACAAAAACATTGACTTGAGTCTTTTCCAAATACCCCCATTTTCTCAAAGTATGTATATGGTTATTTCATGAGGCAACTTGCATTGCCAGGCTGTCAAAGATAAGGCTACAGCATTTGGTGATGCGCAAGAACAGCACCACGGACAGCTCCGGTGATATAAAGTTGGCTTATCAATGAATTCAATTTCTTACACATCGTGACACTTCAGCCACCAATGATTTTTCAGTACAGACACATCGCGTAACATGACTGGTTCTTGACGTGCCGACGTTTTTTTATAGGCTACTCCCATCCGGTCACTACTGAGCCAGTACCTTGCTATCTCTTCCGGTTATCGCAATACATTTTAATCCGATATCTTCAATACTTTTTTCGTATTTCATTTGTACTGCATTTATTTTCAAACATTATTGAAGATATTTATAATATGGCAGCTGGGGGAGGATTCAGGTTAAACGCTTATTCTGCATCGCGTTGATGATACTCAGTGTTCATGTTGTGCTGGGCTGAAGGGAACATGAACAGATGCTAATGAATTAGAGAAAACATTACAATTTGTGAAATACCCGACCAAGATAAATCCCTATATGCGACGATGCAAATGCGTTTGTGGTGACAGTCCAATTCAAGCCAACAAAAGCCATTTCCTTTTCTGACTATGCAAGAGCTATATCTGTAAACAATTGATCTGGCTGTAGCCTACAAATAGGAGGTATGGAATCATATTCAGATCATTTTTATGCATGTTTCTGATCAAACGTATATATAGTCCTGCCTTAATATCACTGAAAACAGCAGCATGATTTTGCAGGAGGCATGTCAAACTCTCAAACCTAAATCCAGAATTAGCCTATATGATTATTACACATTATTTTGTTCATATCTGAACATTCTCAGTTAAAATGCTTATTTAGTGATAAATATGGCCCTGATGTCCCAGTCTAGGATGCTGCAGGGTCCACATGTCCTGGGTTATGACAAGCCCCTGATCAGACTATCATTCACCTCCTGTGTTGTGGGCACCGTCAGTCTGCCACTGCTTGGCTTAATTACCTGCATCTTCATCTCCTCCGTGTTCCATTTCCAGGACTCCACTGACACACATTGCAAGGTAATCAATCCTGTCCCTTTTATTAAAAATGTAGCATGCATGCAAATACATGGTCTGACTGTCTTTTTTTTGGGGGGGGGTTAGGTTACCAATTATCTGCCCTCCATTAGTGCCTCCATAAGCCTGAGCCCAGAGTGCCATATCTGGCGCTTCTGCATTGGCCTGCACTCTGCTCCCAGGTTCCTGGTGGCCGTGGCCTATTTTAACTTCTATAAGGGCCGCTTCTCCACAAGGTTCCTGGAGTGGCTGCTCAGCTGCCTCAACTTCATGTGTGCCATCACTGAGAACTTTGGCCTCTTGCTGCTCACCTACGTGTCATCCAATGAGACATACCGTGAGTGACCTTTGACATTTAGTCAGCTGGGAATAAATCGGCATAAGGCCTGCCCTACAGCATAATAGGCTGCTCATTTACATGGATTAATATGCTGCATGATATACAATTATGTTTTTGAACAAATTACAGAATTTCGTTTGCCTATTTCTTGCAGTTATAAATAAGGCCCTGAGTTTTTCCAGATACATGACCCGACCAGGAAAAACTATGGACCCTAGTTATAAACCATATAACCTGTATCAGTGAGTGTTATGACTAATACAGTTGTACTTGTATGCTTTTAGCTTTTATGTCCTTCTTTGCCCCATAGTTGTCCATAAAGAAGGTTTTGTCCTGTTCATTGCCAGTTCTGTTATCCACATGGTGTTAACCTGTCGGCTGTGGCTGGTTATAAAGAAGTACTCACTGATTCCTGAGGTAAGGCATCGTTACTTCCCTTCAGCCCTGTACTTGATCAGGAAATGTTGAAATTGCATGAAAGACAGAAATGTAAAGGGAAGTTAGTTGTTCGTTCAACTGAATGAAGAAGTGAGCTAACTATTTTGGTGGTATGATACAGTTTCCTGGTGAAGCAGGCAGTATAGTATAGTTCCTGTTAGTAGAGGGGCTTTTGGTGACTTTGTCTGCAATGTCGACAATGTTGACACTAGAGCCCTCTAGAGTAGAAGCCAACTACTGCAGCCTGATGAAACGGCATTGTCAAGTGCAGTTCAAAGCTGTGGGGAGATTCTCAAATGGTTTTGCTTGACTCTTCGCATCCTCTTCTCCATCCTCTCCTTGCCACCTTTCTAAAACGGTCAAAGGTAATCGAGGAGAGTAGTGAAGGAGAGGAAACATGGAAACAAATGCACTTGTATAAAATTAAACTCTTCTTCTCCACTAGCATGTCATTTACAAATTACGTTTACAAGGGTGGAATCCTAAAATAAATGCAAATTATTTTAGCTAGTTGTGTGAGACATTTTATATATAAAAGGGTAATTCGTGTATAAAACATTTTTCTCCCTTGAGAATACAACAGCTGTTTCAAAGGGAGTGCGGCAGATTTGAAAACACTTTGCACTACACATGAGTATCTTCGACTGTAGGAGGCAATTGAGGAGAGAAGCAAAGTTCTCTGTTCACCTATCATTGAGTTGAAACACTCGACCAATTATCGGTTTCCGGGTCACGGAGGAGAGGAGGACAGAGGAGTATAAGAGAAGACAGAATCTCCCTGTGTCCTTTCCTTTCACTCACACTGATGCATACTGCCTGGTGACTGAGCCTTCAGTGCTCCAGTCTATTGCATTTACCCATGTCAATCATTATAGCTAAATCTTATTTATATAGTCTCTCATTTTAAGTTCTTACTATATGGTTGAGGGACTTGAAGCACTGCTATTCTGTGTTAGGACTCTAGGAGAAATACCAGCATTTTGATCCCAACCAGATCGGTGGTATAGGGTGTTACTGAGGGTCTGTTCAGTCAGACTTGGAAGAAGCCTCTGGCTGTGTTTACACTGTCAGGACCTGGGCCTCTGTTCTGGAGGAACAGCTGTTTCCTGACCCAGTCTGGGGCTGTGACCAACACAACCCTCCACACTCCACACAACTCATTGGGAGTGTAGGCTGTCATGTGCACCACACATGCACACACGCAGAGATTGTAGCAAGCACAAACACATTAACCTTGCTCTAACTTGGCTTGCACACTTACACTGGCACATAATGTATTCATTGCATATGGTATATACTTGCCAAGCCTGAGTACCAGTATCTTTATCTTACATTCCACTCCTTGTCATTGCCAGAGACTGGCTTTCTGCCATCTTCAAATATGAACATTCTCGAGAACAGAGCTGATCCTGGTTGATAACCCTCACAGCTATGCTCCAATCGCATCGATTATCTGAATATTGGAACTCGTGTATCACTTTTTTTTTCTCCATGGAAAATGTTGGTAGTTATTTTTTTGTCCAGACATAACAAGTCCGTCAAAAGTTGCTAGCTCACGTCTAAATTCTCAAACTAAATACATACTGTAGCTACTTCAATTCCAAACACAAAACCTCTTTGCTTTGATATTAAGCTTCAACATACAAAAACTTGCCTAGCTAACAGCAAAATATTTGTTTTTGATTCTAATTATATATTTTTTGAGGATCCACATGTTGTCATGGAAAATATTAATGTTATTTCCAACAACAATGAGTAACTCCGTAAATCCAGCTGCATTGCCGAAAGGCCAGCCTCTTGGTCGTCACTAGTTACCACAGCCACAAAGTCATAAACCCCGCCTATTTCTACAATGACCTTCTAAAAATCAGATTTAGAAACTAATCTTTTTCCTAACCTTAAACTTAATTTAAGACAAAAAAGCTAATTTTTGTTTTTAAGAATTTTTATGATGTAGCCAATGTTTACTTTGTGGCTGTGGTAACTAGTGGAAACCCAGTCTGATTTGGCAATGATATGGAGTGGCAAGGAGTGGAATGTTAGCTAAATATACTGGTTCCTGTAAGGGCTGCTGGACGTCGTTTGGAGATGTGCTACATACATGCTACATACAGCGGTGGAGGCTCCACAGAGGAGGAAGGGGAGGACCATCCTCAGTGAATTTCATAAAAATTAAAATGTTGAAACATTAAAAAAACTAGCTAACAACCAATCAAACAAGCTAAGCGTCAGTATAGAGACAAAGTAGAGTCGCAATTCAACGTCTCAGACACAAGAGGTATGTGGCAGGGTCTACCATCAATCACGGATTACAAAAAGAAAACCAGCCCTGTCGCGGACCAGGATGTCTTGCTCCCAGACAGACTAAACAACTTCTTTGCTCGTTTTGAGGACAATACAGTGCCACTGACATGGCCCGCTACCAAAACCTGTGGACTCTCCTTCACTGCAGCCGACGTGAGTAAAACATGTAAACGTGTTAACCCTCGCAAGGCTGCAGGCCCAGACGACATCCCCAGCCGCGTCCTCAGAGCATGCGCAGACCAGCAGGCTGGTGTGTTTACGGACATATTCAATCAATCCTTATTCCAGTCTGCTGTTCCCACAGGAGGGCCACCATTGTTCCTGTTCCCAAGAAAGCTAAGGTAACTGAGCTAAACGACTACCGCCCACAACCGTAAGGCTCTCCAGAGGGTAGTGAGGTCTGCACAACGCATCACCGGGGGCAAACTACCTGCCCTCCAGAACACCTACACCACACGATGTCACAGGAAGGCCATAAAGATCATCAAGGACAACAACCACCCGAGCCACTGCCTGTTCACCCCGCTATCATCCAGAAGGCGAAGTCAGTACAGGTGCATCAAAGCAGGGACCGAGAGACTGAAAAACAGCTTCTATCTCAAGGCCATCAGACTGTTAAACAGCCACCACTAACATTGAGTGGCTGCTGCCAACATACTGACTCAACTCCAGCCACTTTAATAATGGAAAAATGGATGTAAAAATGTATCACTAGTCACTTTAACCAATGCCACTTTATATAATGTTTACATACCCTACATTACTCATCTCATATGTATGTACTGTACTCTATACCATCTACTGCATCTTGCCTATGCCGTTCTGTACCATCACTCATTCATATATTTTTATGTACATATTCTTCATCCCTTTACACTTGTGTGTATAAGGTAGTTGTTGTGAAATTGTTAGGTTAGATTACTCGTTGGTTATTACCGCATTGTCGGAACTAGAAGCACAAGCATTTCGCTACACTCGCATTAACATCTGCTAACCAGCCACGCTCAAGGTCATAAACGATATCTTAACCGCTATCGATAGGAAACAGTACTGTGCAGCCATATTCATTGACCTGGCCAAGGCTTTTGACTCTGTCAATCACCACATCCTCATCGGCAGACTCGACAGCCTTGGTTTCTCTAATGATTGCCTCGCCTGGTTCACCAACTACTTCTCTGATCGAGTTCAGTGTGTCAAATCGGAGGGTCTGTTGTCCGGACCTCTGGCAGTCTCTATGGGGGTGCCACAGGGTTCAATTCTTGGACCGACTCTCTTCTCTGTATACATCAATGATGTCGCTCTTGCTGCTGGTGAGTCTCTGATCCACCTCTACGCAGACAACACTATTCTGTATACTTCTGGCCCTTCTCTTGACACTGTGTTAACAACCCTCCAGGCGAGCTTCAATGCCATACAACTCTCCTTCCGTGTCCTCCAATTGCTCTTAAATACAAGTAAAAGTAAATGCATGCTCTTCAACCGATCGCTGCCTGCACCTGCCCGCCTGTCCAGCATCACTACTCTGGACGGCTCTGACTTAGAATATGTGGACAACTACAAATACCTAGGTGTCTGGTTAGACTGTAAACTCTCCTTCCAGACTCACATCAAGCATCTCCAATCCAAAGTTAAATCTAGAATCGGCTTCCTATTCCGCAACAAAGCATCCTTCACTCATGCTGCCAAACATACCCTTGTAAAACTGACCATCCTACCAATCCTCGACTTCGGTGATGTCATTTACAAAATAGCCTCCAAAACCCTACTCAATAAATTGGATGCAGTCTATCACAGTGCCATCCGTTTTGTCACCAAATCCCCATATACTACCCACCACTGCGACCTGTACGCTCTCGTTGGCTGGCCCTCGCTTCACACTCGTCGCCAAACCCACTGGCTCCAGGTCATCTACAAGACCCTGCTAGGTAAAGTCCCCCCTTATCTCAGCTCGCTGGTCACCATAGCAACGCCCACCCGTAGCACGCGCTCCAGCAGGTATATCTCTCTGGTCACCCCCAAAACCAATTCTTCCTTTGGCCGCCTCTCCTTCCAGTTCTCTGCTGCCAATGACTGGAACGAACTACAAAAATCTCTGAAACTGGAAACACTTATCTCCCTCACTAGCTTTAATCACCAGCTGTCAGAGCAGCTCATAGATTACTGCACCTGTACATAGCCCATCTATAATTTAGCCCAAACAACTACCTCTTTACCTACTGTATTTATTTATTTTGCTCCTTTGCACCCCATTATTTCTATCTCTACTTTGCACCTTCATTCACTGCAAACCAACCATTCCAGTGTTATTTTTTACTTGCTATATTGTATTTACTTCGCCACCATGGCCTTTTTATATTTTTATTTATTTATATATATATATTGTTTGCCTTCACCTCCCTTATCTCACCTCACTTGCTCATATTGTACATAGACTTATTTTTCACTGTATTATTGACTGTATGTTTGTTTTACTCCATGTGTAACTATGTGTTGTTGTATGTGTCGAACTGCTTTGCTTTATCTTGGCCAGGTCGCAATTGTAAATGAGAACGTGTTCTCAATTTGCCTACCTGGTTAAATAAAGGTGAAATAAATAAAATAAATAAAAAAGCTGTAATAGAAATAAGGCCATACTCATTATTTTTTATTTATTTTTATTAATCGTCTTCCCTGATCATGAATGGCACCGACCGCCATTGACATACAGTAGTATTAGGCTGCCACTGTCATACCATTTTTATGGGCAATTGCAGTTGGATAATGGTTTGATATGGGGCTTGTAATCGTGTGTCATGATAATCTATTGTGGGCATTTAAGGGTGGGACCAGTAAATAGAAAAAATGCTTTTGCTTGAGACGCTGCCAGTGATCTGCAGTATAAATAGTATTAGTGGAAGGATGTGGCTGAAACTGTTTTTACATCAGCTGCAATGTGTTACTGATGTCTCATCTCAATAGTTTCTCAGAGGGGGCTTGATTAAGACTGCTCATTGTCTTTCTCAACCTAGATAAATGAAAGGTTTTTAATTGTTCAAGTTACAAAGTAGGCCATTGCAATCGCATAGTACAAATACACAGTAGTTAAGTACACAATATATATTTTTTATATTGCAATCTTTCTCTATCAAATCGCTCTTTCTTTTTTCACACACAGGACGTGAAATCTTTCCACTGGAAAATCCGCTGCTTGATCCTCAACATCGCTTTCTGCTGCTTGGCTGCCTACTTTTACTGGAAACACAACATGTATTGTGAACAAGGGAGTAAGTATATTGTAGCATCAGTATGTTTAAGGTCATGAGCAGTCATTCTGAAAATACTTTTTCTCTCATGGCTAACTACCATGAAGTTTGAAATGACAAGCTGAGTGGGCGGGGAGATTATATTCATGAGCTCGCATTGACTGACAGCTCTTTGAAACGCCTATGTTAAGCAACTTGGATGCAGTGACCAGTGTTGCAGTAAAATCATCTAAAGGAAATTTGGTGAAACACAAAGTAACTGAAACATAATTGAAATTGCATCAATGATATCCTTGTTACAGTTGAAGTCGGAAGTTTACATACACTTAGGTTGGAGTCATTAAAACTCGTTTTTCAGCCACTCAACACATTTCTTGTTAACAATCTATAGTTTTGGCAAGTCGGTTAGGATATCTACTTTGTGCATGACACAAGTAATATTTCCAACAGTTGTTTACAGACAGATTATTTCACTTATAATTCACTGTATCACAATTCCAGTCGGTCAGAAGTTTACATACACCAAGTTGACTCTGCCTTTAAACAGCTTGGAAAATTCCAGAAAATGATGTCATGGCTTTAGAAGCTTCTGATAGGCTAATTGACATAATTTGAGTCAATTGGAGGTGTACCTGTGGATGTATTTCAAGGCCAAACTTCAAACTCAGTGCCTCTTTGCTTGACATCATGAGAAAATCAAAATAAATCAGCCAAGACCTCAGAAAAAAATGTAGACCTCCACAAGTCTGGTTCATCCTTGGGAGCAATTTCCAAATGCCTGAAGGTACCACGTTCATCTGTACAAACAATAGTGCGCAAGTATAAACACCATGGGACCACGTAGCCGTCATACTGCTCAGGAAGGAGACTCGTTCTGTCTCCTAGAGATGAACGTACTTTGGTGTTGAAAAGTGTGAATCAATCCCAGAACAACAGCAAAGGACCTTGTGCTAGAGGAAACAGGTACAAAAGTACCTATATCCACAGTTAAATGAGTCCTATATCGACATCACCTAAATGGCCGTTCAGCAAGGAAGAAGCCACTGCTCCAGACCTCCATAAAAAAGCCAGACTACGTTTTGAACTGCAAATGGGGACAAATATCGTACTTTTTGGAGAAATGTCCTCTGGTCTGATGGAGGAAAAAGGGGGACGCTTGCAAGCCGAAGAACACCATCCCATCCGTGAAACATGGGTTGGCAGCATCATGTTGTGGGGGTGCTTTGCTGCAAGAGGGACTGGTGCACTTCACAAAATAGATGGTGTCATGAGGCATGAAAATTATGTGGATTTATTGAAGCTGCATCTCAAGACATCAGTCAGGAAGTTAAAGCTTGGTCACAAATGGGTCCTCTAAATGGACAATGACCCCAAGCATACTTCCAAAGTTGTGGCAAAATGGCTTAAGGACAACTTAGTCAAGGTATTAGAGTGGCCATCACAAAGCCCTGACCTCAATCCCATAGAACATTTGTGGGCAGAACTGTAAAAGCGTGTGCGAGCAAGGAGGCCTACAGACCTGACTCAGGTCTCCTGACCAGCTGTCAGGAGGAATGGGCCAAAATTCAACCAACTTATTTTGGGAAGCTTGCAGAAGGCTACCTGAAACTTTTGATCCAAGTTAAACAATTTAAATAGGTACCGCCTTGTAACCGACATCGGAGAAGGCGTGTTTGTGTTTGCAGAGAGGCGTGGTTTACATAGCTAGATAGCTACTCTAATGATGCCAACATTTGACTGTAGGGTGTCAGCAAATATAATTCAAAGTTGACCCTATTCATCTATGGCAACGATACTTGTGTTTCCCCTTCCAACTGTGTATGGTGTTAGCTAGTTACTGGCTAGCTAGGTGTTCAGCCAGCATGGAACAAAAGGTGGGAATGCTGTGATCTGCATCCCAAGATCCCTGCCAAATGATATATATATATATATATATATATATATATATATATATATATATATATATATATATATATATATATATATATATATATATACTACCGATCAAAAGTTTTAGAATACCTACTCATTCAAGGGTTTTTCTTTATTTTTACAAATTTCTACATTGTAGAATAACAGTGAAGACATCAGAACTATGAAATAACACATGGAGTATTTGTAGTAAGCAAAAAAGTGTTAAACAAATCCAAACAAATTATATATCTGAGATTCTTCAAATAGCCACCCTTTGCCTTGATGACAGCTTTGCAAACCCTTTAAATAAGGTAAGAGTATATCGTGTTAACATTGGTGTATTAAAATGAAAGTTAAGGTGATGTCACCTTGTCCCCTTAATAATGAATCCTAGTGTTCGACATGGGGGAGGGGACCAGTAACTTTGTGATCAAACTTTATCAATGTAAAAGCAACAGTCATTTTTCATACTTTAGTCATCATACTTTCATCTGGTTTCCTTCAGATATCATCAATTTTCATGAAAAACATTATTTTGACTGTTCATAACCTTTAAGCATTATATGATACAAAAGTATATTTTAATTTTACATTGTTTGTTAAAGTGTTTATAAAAGTCTCCTGTCTTTCCTAACCTCCACAGGCTACACCTTTTTCGCCCTCTTTGAGTATTGTGTGGTGTTCTCCAACATGGCCTTCCACCTAACAGCCTTCTGGGACTTTAAGAGCAGAGAGATGGTGGTCATCTCACCAGAGGAGGGTAAAGACTTCTGACTGGGAAACAGAGGGTCAGGTGACAGGTGTTCAACCACTCAGAACACACCTAGCGGAGATGATGCTGTTGCAGAGGAGGAGGAGCAGGAAGAGAGCGCCTTCTTCCATATATTTACATGATGGCGGATGTCATGACTGTAAATAATCACTTTATTTATCTGGACTGTTCAACCTGAAAGTCAATCCTACTGTACCAACATGTTGATAATGTTGATATTAGCATACTGTATGATAGATGACAGACTTAGAGTCCTCTATGATTTGGGTTAGGGTTAGGGTTAGGGTTAGATCACCTTGACTTAAGAGTATGTCCTTCTTTAGTCATGCTCACGTGTCTATGACTTATCACTTGTGAAATTCGGGAAATGCTGACTGTTGCCAATGATGTGATCTGAAGAGAGTGTCTTCAGCTCTTTGTAGAAAGTATTTTTAAATGCATCACGAACTGTGGACAAACGCAAATATGATTTTGTATATTCTCAAGTAGAGAGAGATATCTTAAAGGTATTAATAGTCTAATAGTGATTTTTTTGCGTAAACATTAAGCTTTATTAAACAATTATTTCAGAACCTTTTTGTTATTTACCATAACATGCTTATTCTTAGTGAGTCAGTCAGTCAGTGAGGTCCACAACCTAAATTAAGGAAGTTACAAATAAATGTACTTCCTCGTTTGTAAAGACAGAGAGAGTGAGCGAGACAGAGAGAGAGAAAGAGAATGAGATGGAGAGAGAGAGAGACAGAGAGTGAGAGAGACACAGAGAGAGAGACACAGAGAGAGAGAGACATAGAGACAGAGAGAGAATGAGATGGAGAGGTAGATCCAGATAGTACTAGAGTGTATACAGTCACATACAGTATATACTATACTAAAACAGTAAGGACATATATCTGTATGTCCCTCCACTGCTCTCACACAAAGAGGTGTCTGTTATCCAGCAGGCAGAGCAAAGGCACTGAGGCCTTATTTCACTGTCAAATGAGTCCAGTGACCTGAGGTGTGAGAGAGGACAGTGATTGTGCAACAAATGAAAATGTATGTTTCACAACTCTGTAACAGCAAGCTGGATCATTTCACTTCCAAATCATTCTCAGGCAAATCAGGGACCTCATCATTGTTTAGCATGCTGGTTTCTATCACATCCCATGACTCCATTGGAAAGGGTTTGGCATTCTTGAAGTATTAATTTAATTGTATGCATTGATCAACACATTTATTTGCTGTTCCTGAATAAAGACATGTCACAGTAATCTACACTACAGTTTGCACATAATTTCCATCTCTCGTTTATAACGGTACAGAAGATGTCATAACAATAATAATAATTTGGTGGGTGCTTATGTTTGAATTGAGACACCCCTGAGACACCCTCGAAGAGTGGGGTCATGGCCTTCTCAAAATAGTTACACAACATTGAAACATCTAGAACCCCAACTTAACTAAAATAGATAATAAGCTAAGGACTTTCAAAGGGAAGTTACAACCAGGTTCCATTTCTCTCTCCTCTATCTCTCTCTCACACACACACACACACACACACACACACACACACACACACACACACACACACACACACACACACACACACACACACACACACACACACACACACACACACACACACACACACACACACACACACGCACACGCACACTGACTAATGACCTTCGATAGGAAAATCAGCCTATGCATTTCTTATCAAAAACCTCTCCCTGCATTTCCTCTTTTGTGTCCAGCATTCAACACATTCAGACAAAGTTGAATAGCACTAACAGCACACAACACACCTGATGGTGTAAAAAAACATACTTCTATGATACAACAAATTATTTGTGAAAAAGAAGTATTCATTATGGGAGGATGGATATTTAAATTCCTGATATTTTTTTTTATTTTTTTTGTAAAGGCCATACATGTCAAAATGTGACAACAATACAAGCACTGATAAATGAGAGAATGTATCTCCTCATCAGAAAGTCTCAGGTCTTGTTTGTTAATTGCTATAAAAAGAGGGCAAAATAATGGATATACGAAAGCAAGGATTCTTACAGACAGCATTTGACCCAGGTCCTTCTTGCCTACCTAACATTGGCTCAGTTTTGAGGCATCCATCTTGAGCCAATGCCTCTTCCTCAATGTTCCTCTTGTCTCAAGGAAGTCTTGATATGGCAGGGTTTGTTATCGGCAGTACAACAAAAACATATTTCACAATAAAATCAACTCCAATGGTTTACACACATTCAATTAATTAATATTGTTCTGTTTGATTTGCATATGTGATAGTATCTCTACTGCCTTTACAATAGCACACAGGGGTTCCTACTGCATTTACAATAGCACACAGGGTTTCCTACTGCCTTTACAATAGCACACAGGGTTTCTTGGTGGCGACAGGTTGTGGGTTGAGAAAGGCTCGCACACCCTCAGCGAACACCTCTTTGATTCCATCTTGGTTGAGGGCAGAGCATTCAAGGTACTTGATGGCTTGGATCTGCCTGGCCAGGGCAGTGCCCTGCTGTTGGGTGATGGTTGTCTGGTTCTGATCCTTAAGCTTCTTCAACACCTCCGGGTCATTACGCAGGTCCTTCTTGGTGCCCACCAGTAGAATGGGCGTATTGGGACAGTGGTGGGTGACCTCCGGGTGCCACTTGTGCTTGACGTTCTCAAAGGAGGGGGGGCTGGCAACAGAGAAGCAGATGACAAACACGTTGGTCTGGGGGTAGGAGAGGGTGCGCAGGCGGTCGTACTCCTCCTGGCCTGCTGTGTCCCACAGGTTGAGGCTAATAGTCCTGCTGTCCACAGTCACTTGGGCACTGTAGTTGTCAAACACAGTGGGGATGTACTCCTTGGGGAAGGCGTTGGTGGTGTAGGAGATGAGTAGGCAGGTCTTCCCTACTGCACCGTCTCCTACCACCACACACTTGATGCTCTGCATTCTGGCCCCTTCACTCTCTCAGACACCTGGACATGAGAAACACAGGGAGAAATGCACTTTATGCTACAATGTTCAGGTGCACTTTACACCAAAAGAGAGACACTGGCTAGGGCCCAACAAATTTAAACTGTTGAAAATGAGGTCTGTGGTTTAAATTGCTCTCACACTTTATCGGGTACGAACATCACTCTCACACCCTCATTTACACAGTACAGTTTGACACTATCTATTTTTATCCGTCTTTGTTTATCTACTGGCTTTCATTTCAACTTGAACATTATGTTAATCTGTGGGCCTACTTTATTTATAGTTACAGTACATAAGGCTTGTGTTCCCCATGAATTCAAGTGTGAACACTGAAACTGCAAAATATGGGTGGAGACTGGAGAGTTTGAAATACATGCAGTAATTGTAATTCATTGTTAGAGAGGAGAGCTGGACTCTTCCCACTGCTCTCTGAGAATGTTGGAGAAAATGTGAATATAACTAAACCCAGTCTACAGGGACCCGAGCCTGGGAGCACTGAAATGTACTTCTCTGTACACTGACTGGGGATAGTTCATCAAATCCAATAAACCTTTGTATGCCTACCACCACTGATGCATACCCTTGGCTTATCCACTGAATATCTATGATAGGTGAATTTTACTAATTTTAGGCCATCAACAAGGCCATAGCATTCTGATCGTGTACATTTCTCATTTCATTCACCTAGATTATTAAGAAAAGGGCTATGTGTTAATAGGGCCTAATAGTAACCCTGAAATTAGAAAAAGAGTTCACCATAAATTACAGTAAAGTTTTTTCACCATTATCATAATTTCACAGAAAAAGAGTCAGCAGAGCAAGTTAGAACTTTAAATGGGCTAAATGAAACACAAAATAACTGTCACAATTAAATATTGCAATTGTGGATTTTAACATTGCATGCCATATCGTAGGCCTATAGAGTTTGATATAGAATTGCGCCTACCAAAATTATAACGGCAGTTGGCTACCTCGCCTTATGGTGCGTCACCAAGTGCTTCCGTAGGTTTATATGTTACAGCCTACATATCTATTATACAGTAGTAGTACATAATTACAACAATTTGACAACAAAAACAAGCAAAGGTTAAAAACAAGTCAGACTCACCAAACATACTTTCTTTAATGGCAGGTTTTGTATGAACATATAGCCTACAATCTGTCCGAGAGCGTCAAAGCAGTCAAGCAAAGTGTTGCTGTAGTGGAGGAAGTGTGTGTGTTCGCTGAAGAGGAAGTCACTCAAGAAATAATGGCACTGTGAGGAAGTGTATTGTCTCCCCACCACGACAGCCTGAGCTATTGTTTTAAGTATACGTTGCTGGTAGATTATTAAACAGCATTTTTAAATAAAATTGTTACCCAATGAATTACCTTATTTGACATTCAAATGTACAGAATAGGAATAACCACATAGTTGTTAGAGGCCCAGTGCAGACAAAATTCAGTGTTTCCTGTGTTTTATATCATATTGTACAACAGCTGATGAAACTAACACTGTAGAAGTGGGAAGAAAAGGGATCAGTGTTTTTCCTGATTGTTGCCGGTTGAAAATATAATCTACACAAGACCATCTAATCCTCAGGTTTGCAATGGGCGGGAGTTTTGGTTTGCCTGGTGACATCACCAGGCAGTAAATTGGTTAATAGACCAATAACAAAAAGAGTTCCAAACCTCTCTGACAATAACAGCTAGTTTTCAGTTTTCCCCTCCACATTCAGACCACTCCCAGACAGTTCTAGCAAAATTCTTGCTTGAGAAATATTTTATTGCTAAAAAAGCTATTTTTGTCAATTTTAATGGAAAACTATTAAAGTATGGTACTTAATTGTTACCCAGAAATGATTTGATGTTAATATAAACATGGCTGCATTGGGCCTTTAAACTAAGAATTGATGATTTACCATTAGCTTATGATGCAGTATATTATCAGATCAAGGTGTATCATACATCTTTATTATAAGAATTTGTGATTTATCATGATAAGGCCTACATGATAAGGCCTATCCCATTGAGGCTCAAATCTGTTCTGATGGGGGGCATCAGTTCCATCAGAAGATGCCCCCCCTCTTTTTCCCTATCAACATATCTCCTCCTCTTTTATTGCTAGTGTTGTGTAGCCTACAGCCTCAAGGTGGCATACTTGAGCTTAGTTGTGGGGGCTGATGAGTCGATGAGCTCCTCTGTACCTTTGTTCTGATAGCCCACATAGACTTAGATCGACACCACATTATCCATTTTGAAGTAGTCAATTTTCTTCTTTAACTACATTGAACAAAAATATAAAATATAATAATAAACCATTTCAAATATTTTACTGAGTTACAGTTCATATAAGGAAATCAGTCCATTTAAATAAATTCCATAGGCCCTAATCTATGGATTTCACACGACTGGGAATGCAGATATGCATCTATTGGTCACAGATACCTTAAAAAAAGGTGGGGGTGGATCAGAAAACCAGTCAGTATCTGGTGTGACCACCATTTGCCTCATGCAGCACAGCACATCTTCTTGATCAGGCTGTTGATTGTGGCCTGTGGAATGTTGTCCTACTCCTCTTCAAGGGCTGTGTGAAGTTGCTGGATATTGACGGGAACTAGAACACGCTGTCGTATACGTCAATCCAGATCATCCCAAACATGCTCAATGTGTGACTTGTCTAGTGAGTATAGAAGAACTGGGACATTTTCAGCTACCAGTAATTGTGTACAGATCTTTGCGACATGGGGCCATGCATTATAATGCTGAAACATGAGGTGATGGCAGCAGATGAATGGCACGATGATGGGCCTCAGGATCTCATCACGGTATGTCTGTGCATTCAAATTGCCATCGATAAAATGTTATTGTATTTGTTGTCCGTAGCGTATGTCTGACTATACCATAACCCCACCGCCACCATGGGGCACTCTGTTCACAGCGTTGACATCATCAAACCACTTGCCTACACAACGCCATACAAGCTGTCTACAATCTGCAAGGCACTGTTGAAACCGGGATTCATCCGTGAAGAATATACTTCTCGAGCGTGCCAGTGGCCATTGAAAATTAGCATTTGCCCACTGAATTAGGTTACAACCCTGAACTGCAGTCAGGTCAAGATCCTGGTGATGATGACGAGCACATACTTGAGCTTCCCTGAAACGGTTTCTGACAGTTTGTGCAGAACTTCTTTTGTTGTGCAAACCCACAGTTTCATCAGTTGTCCAGGTTGCTGGTCTAAGATGATCCCACAGGTGAAGAAGCAGGATGTTAAGGTCCAGAGCTGGCGTGGTTACACGTGGTCTGCGGTTGTGAGGCCAGTTGAACATACAGCCAAATTCTCTAAAACAATGTTGGAGGTGGCTTATGGTAGAGAATTTAACATTTAATTCCCTGGCAACAACTCTGGTGAACGTTCCTGCAGTCAGCATGCCAATTGCACGCTCCCTCAAAACTTGAGACATCTGTGGCATTGTGTTGTGTAACAAAACTGTACATTTTAGAGTGGCCTTTTATTGTCCCCCAGCACAAGGTGCACCTGTGTAATGATCATGCTGTTTAATCAGCTTCTTAATGTGCCACACCTGTCAGGTGGAAGGATTTTCTTGGTAAAGGAGAAATGCTCACTAACAGGGGTGTAAATACATTCCTGCACAAAATTAAGTTTTTCTTTGTATAGAACATTCTGGGATCTTTTATTTCAGCTAATGAAACATGGGACCAACACTTTACATGTAGAGCTTATATTTTTGTTCTTTGTACTTGTATGAGTTGGCAAACAAACTGAATGGGTGCACACTGCCACCTAGAGTGTGTTGTTTGAACAGGTAAAAATCCAAAGTTGGCGATTTACAGGATTTACATTATGGAATGTATTATTCATTGCCTGATCCTTCCTGGTGACCTGGATGGAATTATGTGATCATTCCTTAACCAATACGAAGTCCCACCCAGTGACTACTTCAAAATGGTGAAAATCCTCAATGGCTATGCCCGTGGTAAAATGTATTTTGGGCGCTAGAGTTCTCTATCTATCTCTATGCCTCAAAAATCTCAACGAATTTATTTGTGTGTGAAGCCAGCATGAGCAACAGCTAGCAACAATAAGGCTGTGACCTACAGTAGGAGATTTCCTTTAAAAAAATGTCTTGCGTTGATATTGCTACAAACGTAGCATACAAATGGTCGGTATTAATTTAGATATAATATATTTAATTAACTAGGCAAGTCAGAGAAGAACAAATTCTAATTTGCAATGACGGCCTACTGGGGACCAGCGGGTTAACTGCCTTGTTCAGGGGTAGAACAACAGATTTTGTTAACTTTGTCAGCTCGGGGACTTGATCCAGCAATCTTTCAGTTACTGGCCCAACACTCCAACCACTAGGCTATCTAGGTGTGGTATATGGCCAATATACAAAGGCTAAGGGCTGTTGTTCTTTCTACGACGCAACGTGGAGTGCCTGGATACATCCCTTAGCCTTTGTATATTGGCCATATATCACAACCCCCCGATGTGCCTTATTGCTAGTATAAACTGGTTACAAACGTAATTAGAGCAGTACAAATAAATGTTTTGTCATACCCTGAATACTGATTGGCTGACAGCCCTGGTATATCAGACCATATACTACGGGTATGACAAATCATGTATTTTTACTGCTCAAATGATGTTGGTAACCAGTTTATAATATAAATAAGGCACCTCGAGGGTTTGTGATATCTGGCCAATATACTTCGGTTTAGGGCTGTTCTTAGGCACGACGGGCCTTATTGCTTAAATATATAATAACTGTAACATAATTAGACATCCGAATATATTTTTTATTTCATAATTCATTTACACCGTTTACAGGGCTGTACAATTATTTTGAAGGATTATCAAAAAAACTGAACAGGAAGTGATTCGTTAATATTGCTGGATTCACATGGGTGAAGCAACCCAGTCTGAAGAACATTTTTTTGTGTGTGGGGGAAACCGGCTGTAGCGGACATGTAGCTAGTGCATTACAACCGCCCTGTGTTTGAATCAATCATAAATACGTTTTTCTTACTTGAGTGTATTTTATCCAGTAAATTTACGTAAAAGGACGGGGTTGCTAAGTTGCTCGCGTTCTGTCACTGTGGCTAGTTCGTGTGCGATGATTATCGGTTTAGCCAATCTTCCTAGCTGCTGACAGTGGTCTGAAGGCTGCTGTTCTGTTGTGGTGGTGAGCTACCCGAAGAAGCGGCCCCGACCATAACGTTAGCTAGCTGGCTTTATCCAAGTGTCTGTTTGTCGACCTCCACGTATCTGTTAGTCGACCACCTCGGCCAATTGCATTGGATTGTCTGCGCATTGCTGGCTAGCTAGCTACCTAACGTTAGCTGGCTAAACAGAGCGGAAAGTCATCTGTCATATGCAGATATGACAGCCAACTAGCTAGCTAGCCAGCTAACTTCGCTCTTTATCCATGGAATACAAATGGGTTTCTCTTTGGAGTATGAACCTACGATTGATGGCGTGCCTTTGAGTCTACGGTAACCCACAAGAGTTGTAATAAGAAAAGCATCCAATGCAAAAGTATTGAAAGGTAACTAACTAGCTACTATACATTTAATGGCTACCTAGAAAATCATGAAACGACTTACTTGATTATGATAGCTATTCAGGCCGGGCTGTCAAGCTCCCAGCTGTCACTTTTTGTTTTGATAACGTTGGTTAGCCAGACATGTATGTAGCTACTGACTGGTAACGTTAGCTATGGTTGCTTGTTATCCATGTGCAGTTAATATAGCCTTGTAATGTAATATAATGATTTTATTGATGGTGAAATTGTTTGCTAGTAGTGTTATGGTTTAGTATTAGCCAACCACTGATTTTTGTGAGAGCCTGTTATCTGCCTTTAGCCCTATGTGACTTCTATACTATGTCTGTTGATATTTGGCTTGTAAAGCTCTGATGTGATCTCATTTGTCATTGTTGTTTGAAATCTGAAGTTGGCATAGTCAAATCACTAGGCTAGTAGCTAAAATTGTAGCTATGTATGCGTAATGTCCCTCTAACATTTCCTCTCCATCCTCTTCCTAGCAAACCTCCATTATGGATTTCAGCAAATCGTTGACCTTGTGGATTGCATGCTTATGCCTCCTGAGGGAAAGCTGGACGATACACGCCAGCTCAGACCACCATCATATTGATAATGGTGTGTCAGGTATGTAAATATCATTCAGAATGTTCTGAACGTTATGACACACATGTAATCATTCAGCCCATATGCCAGCACGTGTATTCATACAATACTCCATACACAATGTGATCCACATCGGACACATTGTAGACATTTGTTGCATTATCAGTGTACTACAACCTCCTCTACCATTCCTGTATTTAGAAATTGTGCCGGCTCTAAATGTAGCCGTGCTGAGAATAGTTAGGGTATGCAATCTCCATTAAGCTCTGTTCTCGGGTGATCATGGCACACTGTCAAGTCAGGGAGTCGTGCATCTTCGTAGTGAGTTTGTTTTGTTACCTATTGACAAGTCAGTCAAAACATTTTTCACTCCTCTTCACTAGTTTTGCCACAGCATTCCGTGTCAGAACAGGAAAAGGATTCTCATAGGTTTTGTTTAAACTAAACTACATGGCACTGAGCATTTTTGGGACTTAGCAAAAATGGAAGGAACATCATATAGGTGCCTACACCTCATGTCAGCTACAATAGCAGGCTAGACGTAGCCTATTCATTGTTAGTTTCGACTGGATCAGACCCTAGATTTATGGAAATGTCATCTGTGTTGATTGTGAATGTCCTAACCAGTCTCTTCTGGTGTTCCCTGTTTGGTGGGTATGGATCATGCATCGTCATGTCATATTTATACAGCTGAGGGCAAATGAAGTGCCTGCCCATCATTTTATCATCACTGTTTATACAGGGCTCTTATGATTACACTTGAACAGTGTTGATGTTGAACTTGTGGCATTTGTAATTTATCATGTAGTGCCATGCTTCCTGTCCAAAGGGCCCTTAACTAATGTATGCCTATTCCTGAAACAATTGAGACATTTAGAAATGAATAACAGTATCTTTGAAGACCACTCTCGGCCCTGACTTTTGTAAGTAAGTCTATTCTATACCACTTACATTAATTGTGCCTCTACTTGTAAGGTCTTTGATTTGACATCATGCATTGAGGCCAGACTGCGTAAAGGCTTGGAAAGGAGCCTAGTCATGGAGTGATACAACATGTTTGGCTATGACAGTGACCCATCTCCAATAGAGATTGTATTTGTGGTAAAACATTACACGGTTTTAGTGGTTTCTATGGACCTGTTGGTGGTGAGACATTCTGTGAATGTGGCCTAGCTAGCCACATGCATAATGTATAGGTTAGTGTCTGTGCTCAGCAACAGTTTTACTAGCTCGTGACGTTTGTGTGATGAAGAGGCTCGGTGCCTGGAGAGGGTTGACTACTACAGACTACTGCCTGCTACAGTAAGCCTGGTTGGGCATCCTGGAGTCAGGATGGGAAACAGTAATTACACCGGCAGTGAACTGGAATGTTCCAGAGGGCAAGTGCGTGTTCAATCTTCTACAGGCACACATACAGAGAGAGTGTTACATAACGTAAAGCTTTTGAAAAGGTTGTCTAGTATGTAAATACCTGATCTCCAGACCCAGTAAGTTTGCAAACGAAATGAGAAAGAGGGTGTGAGTGAGAATAGCAGGTGATAAACATCATAATTGTTTTCATAATGGCAGTGTTTTCTGAAGAAGCACTGGGCTGGAGTTCTGGAATGTAGACCCACTAGTTTTTTCAAATACACAAAACAACGGCCCAAAAGTAGCATTTTTAACCACAACCATCACACACTTGGGCTGTAGACTTAACCTTTATCTAGTAGGCTAGCAGTGTTCAGCACACTGACTTGGGTTGTAGACGTAACCTTTATCTAGTAGGCTAGCAGTGTTCAGCACACTGACTTGGGCTGTAGACTTAACCTTTATTTAGTAGGCTAGCAGTGTTCAGCACACTGACTTGGGCTGTAGACTTAACCTTTATCTAGTAGGCTAGCAGTGCAGCACACTGACTTGGGTTGTAGATTTAACCTTTATTTAGTAGGCTAGCAGTGTTCAGCACACTGACTTGGGCTGTAGACTTAACCTTTATCTAGTAGGCTAGCAGTGTTCAGCACACTGACTTGGGCTGTAGACTTAACCTTTATTTAGTAGGCTAGCAGTGTTCAGCACACACACTTGGGCTGTAGACTTAACCTTTATCTAGTAGGCTAGCTGTGTTCAGCACACTGACTTGGGCTGTAGACTTAACCTTTATCTAGTAGGCTAGCTGTGTTCAGCACACTGACTTGGGTTGTAGACGTAACCTTTATTTAGTAGGCTAGCAGTGTTCAGCACACTGACTTTATTTAGTAGGCTAGCAGTGTTCAGCACACTGACTTGGGTTGTAGACGTAACCTTTATTTAGTAGGCTAGCAGTGTTCAGCACACTGACTTTATTTAGTAGGCTAGCAGTGTTCAGCACACTGACTTGGGTTGTAGACTTAACCTTTATCTAGTAGGCTAGCAGTGTTCAGCACACTGACTTTATTTAGTGGGCTAGCTGTGTTCAGCACACTGACTTGGGTTGTAGACTTAACCTTTATTTAGTAGGCTAGCAGTGTTCAGCACACTGACTTTATCTAGTAGGCTAGCAGTGTTCAGCACACTGACTTGGGTTGTAGATTTAATCTTTATCTAGTAGGCTAGCAGTGTTCAGCACACTGACTTGGGTTGTAGACGTAACCTTTATTTAGTAGGCTAGCAGTGTTCAGCACACTGACTTGGGCTGTAGACTTAACCTTTATCTAGTAGGCTAGCAGTTTTCAGCACACTGACTTGGGTTGTAGACTTAACCTTTATTTAGTAGGCTAGCAGTGTTCAGCACACTGACTTTATTTAGTAGGCTAGCTGTGTTCAGTACACTGACTTGGGTTGTAGACTTAACCTTTATCTAGTAGGCTAGCAGTGTTCAGCACACTGACTTGGGCTGTAGACTTAACCTTTATTTAGTAGGCTAGCAGTGTTCAGCACACACACTTGGGCTGTAGACGTAACCTTTATCTAGTAGGCTAGCAGTGCAGCACACTGACTTGGGTTGTAGATTTAACCTTTATTTAGTAGGCTAGCAGTGTTCAGCACACTGACTTGGGTTGTAGATTTAACCTTTATTTAGTAGGCTAGCAGTGTTCAGCACACTGACTTGGGCTGTAGACTTAACCTTTATCTAGTAGGCTAGCAGTGTTCAGCACACTGACTTGGGCTGTAGACTTAACCTTTATTTAGTAGGCTAGCAGTGTTCAGCACACACACTTGGGCTGTAGACTTAACCTTTATCTAGTAGGCTAGCTGTGTTCAGCACACTGACTTGGGCTGTAGACTTAACCTTTATCTAGTAGGCTAGCTGTGTTCAGCACACTGACTTGGGTTGTAGACGTAACCTTTATTTAGTAGGCTAGCAGTGTTCAGCACACTGACTTTATTTAGTAGGCTAGCAGTGTTCAGCACACTGACTTGGGTTGTAGACGTAACCTTTATTTAGTAGGCTAGCAGTGTTCAGCACACTGACTTTATTTAGTAGGCTAGCAGTGTTCAGCACACTGACTTGGGTTGTAGACTTAACCTTTATCTAGTAGGCTAGCAGTGTTCAGCACACTGACTTTATTTAGTGGGCTAGCTGTGTTCAGCACACTGACTTGGGTTGTAGACTTAACCTTTATTTAGTAGGCTAGCAGTGTTCAGCACACTGACTTTATCTAGTAGGCTAGCAGTGTTCAGCACACTGACTTGGGTTGTAGATTTAACCTTTATCTAGTAGGCTAGCAGTGTTCAGCACACTGACTTGGGTTGTAGACGTAACCTTTATTTAGTAGGCTAGCAGTGTTCAGCACACTGACTTGGGTTGTATACTTAATCTTTATATAGTAGGCTAGCAGTGTTCAGCACACTGACTTGGGTTGTAGACTTAACCTTTATCTAGTAGGCTAGCAGTGTTCAGCACACTGACTTTATTTAGTAGGCTAGCAGTGTTCAGCACACTGACTTTATTTAGTAGGCTAGCAGTGTTCAGCACACTGACTTTATCTAGTAGGCTAGCAGTGTTCAGCACACTGACTTGGGTTGTAGACGTTACCTTTATCTAGTAGGCTAGCAGTGTTCAGCACACTGACTTTATTTAGTAGGCTAGCAGTGTTCAGCACACTGACTTGGGCTGTAGACTTAACCTTTATCTAGTAGGCTAGCAGTTTTCAGCACACTGACTTGGGTTGTAGACTTAACCTTTATTTAGTAGGCTAGCAGTGTTCAGCGCACTGACTTTATTTAGTAGGCTAGCTGTGTTCAGTACACTGACTTGGGCTGTAGACTTAACCTTTATTTAGTAGGCTAGCAGTGTTCAGCACACTAACTTGTGTGGGTTGATTTGGAGCCCCCAGCGAGATTTATGCTGTTAGGTTGCTGAATTTAAATAACAGTTTGACCTGGAATGGATTTGTCAGTCAGTAATCTGGAGCCGTATTAGCATGGAGGCTGTCATTTTGAGCTGCATGGTTATTGTCAAACTGCCACTATAGATGGGGTTTGAGATTTTGTGCCTTTCATTGCAGCTGTACAGCCTAGTTATGGCAGAGGAAATACTGTTTTTGATCAGAAATGCTCCACCCCACTTTCTGCTGCAGTGCAGTGGCACATTTTTGTGGCACATGCTACTGCCTGTATGCTTGTGTTGAAGAGAAGGCTTTACAATCAGAGAATGTTAGCATGTCTTAACAAGCAGCTCCAGAAAACCTGACAGAAAGTCAGTTGATGGATTAGCAGCTTGTTGTAGCCTACTTACACTGTAAATAATATATATTTTTTCTTGTTAGAGTTCTGAATAGAGTGGTGGGAGGGTGTTTGACAAAGATGTATGTTTCCTCGTGCACATAAAGGCTTCTTGAAGTCAGGAACAGTTTTACTCAAATAGAGAATATATTTGACTAAATGGATAAATACAACAGTTAAAATCAGTTTTTGAGCTAAAACAAGGATATAAGTTCAAAAAGGCAAGATCACCTCTGTCCTTGTTTTCAACGACTCACACTGCCTATCTCTCACAAACACATAAACCCCTCTGTTCAACCAACTCAGTTTGGTTGGAGGGGCTACAATCCTGACTCAACACACATTCCTCACATGTATAATTACACACTTAACTGTAACAGACTAAATGTTTGACTGGAAGGTTATGAAAAATGACTGAAAAACAGGGCCCTTTAACAAATAAACATTAACACAGTCACACTCACACACAATGAGGAATGTATGAGTCTTTAGGTGAGGAAGTGCCATCATCCTCACAGGGTGTCAGCTGTGTTGGTGGTTGTTGATATGCCTGGATATTATAGAATTGATTTCACATTGGCCACCTGTCACAGCTAGGGCTGGGCAATATGGCCAAAATGTTAAATCACGGTATTTCCCCAAAAATTGGACGGTATGACGGTATTTGACTGTATTTTTAGTTTTGAATAATAAAAGTTGTACATTTACTTTATGAGTAGTGAGTGATCCTAGTGCTTTATGAGTAGTGAGTGATCCTAGTGCTTTATGAGTAGTGAGTGATCCTAGTGCTTTATGAGTAGTGAGTGATCCTAGTGCTTTATGAGTAGTGAGTGATCCTAGTGCTTTATGAGTAGTGAGTGATCCTAGTGCTTTATGAGTAGTGAGTGATCCTAGTGTTTTATGAGTAGTGAGTGATCCTATTGCTTTATGAGTAGTGAGTGATCCTAGTGCTTTATGAGTAGTGAGTGATCCTAGTGCTTTATGAGTAGTGAGTGATCCTAGTGCTTTATGAGTAGTGAGTGATCCTAGTGCTTTATGTGTAGTGAGTGATCCTAGGGTGGCAACACATTCATTCTTAGTGATTTCAATGAGTCTTTCTCCATTCTGATTGTTTTATACTGTTCAATTCAACTTCAACCAAAACACATTTCAGCACTTTTTATAATTTATATATTTCCTGCACTCAATTGCAGTGTTGGAAAAAGTACCCAATTGTCATACTTGAGTAAAAGTAAAGATACGTTAATAGAACATTACTCAAGTGAAAGTCACCTAGTAAAATACTACTTGAGTAAATATACTTAAGTATCAAAAGTAAAAGTATAAATAATTTCAAATTCCTTATATTAAGCAAAGCAGATGGCCCCATTTTTTTTTTTTTTTATTATTATTTTTTTTAAAATAAATGTACGGATAGCCAGGGGCACACTCCAACACTCATAATTTTCAAACAAAGCATTTGTGTTTAGTGAGTCCTCCAGATCAGAGGCAGTAGATGACCAGGGATGTTCTCTTGACAAGGGCGTGAATTAGACCATTTTCCTGTCCAGCTAAGCATTCATGTAACGAGTACTTTTAGGTGTCAGGGAAAATGTAAGGAGTTAAAAAGTACAGTATTTTCTTTAGGAATGTATTGAAGTAAAAGTTTTCACAATTTTTTTTTTTGTAAAGTACAAATAGCCCAAAAATGACTTAAGTAGTACTTCAAAGTATTGGTATCAGGCTGTATTAGCTAGCTATGTTTGCTCTTACTCAGTACATTTATTAGCTAGCTAACAATTAGCGTCTCACAAGATTTAGTGCAACTTGATAAGAAAAGACAAACTAGCTGTTTGCTGATGTAAGAAACACAAACTAATAGTGTCATTATAGAACGCTAGTTGATTTATATTAAGACGCAAAGTGAAAACAGCATCGTGCATGCTCTTCAACCGATCGCTGCCTGCACCTGCCCGCCTGTCCAACATCACTACTCTGGACGGCTCTGACTTAGAATATGTGGACAACTACAAATACCTAGGTGTCTGGTTAGACTGTAAACTCTCCTTCCAGACTCACATCAAACATCTCCAATCCAAAGTTAAATCTAGAATTGGCTTCCTATTCCGCAACAAAGCATCCTTCACTCATGCTGCCAAACATACCCTTGTAAAACTGACCATCCTACCAATCCTCGACTTCGGTGATGTCATTTACAAAATAGCCTCCAAAACCCTACTCAATAAATTGGATGCAGTCTATCACAGTGCCATCCGTTTTGTCACCAAAGCCCCATATACTACCCACCACTGCGACCTGTACACTCTCGTTGTCTGGCCCTCGCTTCATACTCGTCGTCAAACCCACTGGCTCCAGGTCATCTACAAGACCCTGCTAGGTAAAGTCCCCCCTTATCTCAGCTCGCTGGTCACCATAGCAGCACCTACCTGTAGCACGCGCTCCAGCAGGTATATCTCTCTGGTCACCCCCAAACCAATTCTTCCTTTGGCCGCCTCTCCTTCCAGTTCTCTGCTGCCAATGACTGGAACGAACTACAAAAATCTCTGAAACTGGAAACACTTATCTCCGTCACTAGCTTTAAGCACCAGCTGTCAGAGCAGCTCATATATTACTGCACCTGTACATAGCCCATCTATAATTTAGCCCAAACAACTACCTCTTTACCTACTGTATTTATTTATTTATTTATTTTGCTCCTTTGCACCCCATTATTTCTATCTCTACTTTTTTCTATCTCTACTATCTCTACTTTTTTTCTTTTTTTTAACTTGCTATATTGTATTTACTTCGCCACCATGGCCTTTTTATTTTTTAATTTATTTATATATATATTTTGTTTGCCTTCACCTCCCTTATCTCACCTCACTTGCTCATATTGTATATAGACTTATTTTTCACTGTATTATTGACTGTATGTTTGTTTTACTCCATGTGTAACTATGTGTTGTTGTATGTGTCGAACTGCTTTGCTTTATCTTGGCCAGGTCGCAATTGTAAATGAGAACGTGTTCTCAATTTGCCTACCTGGTTAAATAAAGGCAAAAAATATATATATAAATAAATAAATAAATAAATAAAATAAATCGTTGTCATCAACATTGTTGCATGTGCTGCACTGACCATGCAGACTGAATGCAAGTGTTTCATGGTTGAGGAACATCAAATGTGCTCCTTGAGTGGCGGGGGGCGTGGCTAGGTCTGTGTGGAAAGCGGCATGGAGAGAAAGAGTGGAGAGAGATGACTCCAGTAGCGAAGTAAACTATAAAAATTGACATTTAACACATTTTAACAAACCAACATTCAAATACTGTTCTAGAAGGTAAAGTAAAAACCTGAACCGGTCCCTGCATCAATACCGGTATATCGTAAAATACGGTATACCGTCCAGCCCTAGTCACAGCCTCTGTGGCTGGCTTGCTCTTGACAGTTGTGGTTCCAAAGAAGTTGAATCATTTGCCCCTATGCTGTTGCCTACAGCTAGACAGCTAGATATAATGCAATTCCATAACTTCACTTTTCTGGCCTGAGAAATGGCCATTTTCTGTGCAGCACTTGCTACCTTAATTTCTTTGAAGTCTTTGTCATAAATAAAGCTGCAGTAGGATTCCATGCCAGAGAAGCTCCTGCCTGCCCTGTGCTATAAGTTGCACTCTGCATGGGCCAATCGGGGAAAGTTACTTACTGGTCTTGCCTAGTGTTGTAATACTACGAGCTACCTTGTGCAGCAAATGGGAGAGCAAGCAGGAAGTAAACACACATGGACACTTGCTGTTGTGTGCTTCCTCATGATAGATTTCATCACACAGGGAGATGCCTGATATCACATTTCTTAGTGTGAAATATGACGATATCGCACTAATGTAGGCCTTGCACTATTTTTTTTATTTAACCGTTATTTAACTAGGCAACTCAGTTAAGAACACATTCTTAATTACAATGATGGCCTACCAAAAGGCAAAAGGCCTCATGCGGGGACGGGGACTGAGATTAAAAACATAGGACAAAACACACTTTTTATTTTATTTATTGAACCTTTATTTAACCAGGAAGGGCTCATTGAGATTTAAATCCTGGCCAAGATAGGCAGCACCAAGTCATTACAAAAATTACAGACAAACACCATGAAAAACTACAAGTAATCTAGTAAAAACCATAAAATTCACAAGAGTATAACAAAAATCAAAAACAGCAAATTAAAAACATTGACAGGTCAGGGAATCAGTCTCAAGATCATTCATCAGTGATCTAAAAATACCAATCGGGACAAGTTCTTCCAGTTTAAAAGTATTTTGTAAGGCATTCCAAGACGATGGCGCAGAATACATAAAAGCCCTTTTACCAAATTCAGTTCGGACATTTGGAACAGTTGGCAGGATAAAGTCCAGCGAACGGAGAGTGCCATCACGACGAGAGACAACACTACATAAAGATAGTCCTAAAACGACAACACAACATAAAGATAGTCCTAAAACGACAACACAACATGGCAGCAGCACAACATGGCAGCAGCACAATTTGATAGCTGCACAAAACATGGTACAAACATTATTGTGCACAGACAAACCACAAAGGCAAGAAGGTAGAGACAACAATACATCGTGTGAAGCAGCCACAACTGTCAGTAAGAGTGTCCATGACTGAGTCTATTTCATTTGGGTTTTGGTCAGGTTTCTGGGCAGGATAAGCCACACAGTCGTACAAGAGAAAATATTTTGCACAGACTCTTTTCTTTGATCTATCTGGTCAGCTCTTTCCCTTTTAGGGACTGTTGGCTATGACTTCTTTCAGCCATTTTGCCTGTATTTCTAGCCTGCTGTTTCATCATGAAGACTCCATTATTTCGACCTGAGATTGTATACTTAACTTAGAACATTGAAGCTTTCAGAAATGACACTTGGCTACACTGCAGATCTCTGTGGCTTAGAGGCAGCCTTGGTTACCCTCCTGCACACAGCCCAGAATGTCTGCAGACTGCAGCTCAGACCAAACTATGTTTTCCTCTGAGTTGAAGTGAGGCCGTTGATCTGCTGTTGTAGAGGGTTTCTAATCCCCCAGGAGAGAGGGGAAGACTGCAGGCCAGGCAGGCATAGACACACCACCTAATATACAGCCTAGCCGGATGGTTTCATAACCATGACTACAGCCAGAGATACTCCCGGCATGTGACACCATTCATACAACTTTTTTTTTTCAAACAACTGAATTGGAATGGCTGCATAGCTGGAATTCTTGAGGTGAAAGTGAACACACTTCTTACTAAGTATAGACCTCTATGTACGTGCTATTATGCTGATGTGTAATAATGTATGCTAAGATAGGCGGGTCGTTCCACGAATAGAGTACATTTTGGGTAGTGTAACTTGGTAAAATAAAAATATATAACGGTCTGTCATAAAAAGCACATAAAGATGTATTATAGAGGTCGACCGATTAATCGGAATTTGCCGATTTAATTGGGGCCGATTTCAAGTCTTCATAACGATTGGTAATCGGCATTTTTGGACACCGATCATGGCCGATTACATTGCACTCCACGAGGAGCCTGCATGGCAGGCTGACTACCTGTTATGCGAGTGCAGCAAGGAGCCAAGGTAAGGTGCTAGCTAGCATTAAACGTATCTTATAAAAAACAATCGATCTTAACATAATCGCTAGTTAACTACACATGGTTGATGATATTACTAGATTATCTAGCTTGTCTTGCGTTGCATATAATCGATGCGGTGCCTGTTAATTTATCATTGAATCACAGCCTACTTCGCCAAACGGGTGAATTAACAAGCGCATTCGTGAAAAAAGCACTGTCGTTGCACCAATGTACCTAACCATAAACATCAATGCCTTTCTTAAAATCAATACACAAGTATATATTTTTAAACCTCATATTTAGTTAATATTGCCTGCTAACAATTTCTTTTAACTAGAGAAATTGTGTCACTTCTCTTGCGTTCTGTGCAAGTGGAGTCAGGGTATATGTAGCCGTTTGGGCCGCCTGGCTCGTTGAGAACTGTGTGAAGACTATTTCTTCCTAACAAAGACGGCCAAATCCGCCAAATGGGGGATGATTTAACAAAAGCGCATTTGTGAAAAAAGCACAATCGTTGCACGAATTTACCTAACCATAAACATCAATGCCTTTCTTAAAATCAATACACAGAAGTATATTTTTTTAAACCTGCATATTTAGTTAAAAGAAATCCAGGTTAGCAGGCAATATTAAACTAGAGAAATTGTCACGTCTCTTGCGTTCATTGCACGCAGAGTCAGGGTATATGCAACAGTTTGGGCCGCCTGGCTCGTTGCGAACTAATTTGCCAGAATTTACGTAATTATGACATAACATTGAAGGTTGTGCAATGTAACAGGAATATTTAGATTTATGGATGCCACCCGTTAGATAAAATACGGAACAGTTCCGTATTTCACTGAAAGAATAAACGTTTTGTTTTCGAAATTATAGTTTCTGGATTTTACCATATTAATGACCTAAGGCTTGTATTTCTGTGTGTTATTATGTTATATTTAAGTCTATGATTTGATATTTGATAGAGCAGTCTGACTGAGCGGTGGTAGGCAGCAGCAGACTCGTAAGCATTCATTCAAACAGCACTTTCGTGTGTTTGACAGCAGCTCTTAGCTGTGCTTCAAGCATTGAGCTGTTTATTACTTTAAGCCTATCAACTCCTGACATTAGGCTGGTGTAACCGATGTGAAATGGCTAGCTAGTTAGCGGGGTACGCGCTAGTAGCGTTTCAATCGGTGACATCACTGGCTCTGAGACCTTGAAGTAGTTGTTCCCCTTACTCTGCAAGGGCCGCGGCTTTTGTGGAGCGATGGGTAACGATGCTTCGAGGGTGGCTGTTGTCGATGTGTTCCTGGTTCGAGCCCAGGTAGGGGCGAGGAGAGGGACGGAAGCTATGCTGTTACACTGGCAATACTAAAGTGCCTATTAGAACATCCAATGTCAAAGGTATATGAAATACAAATGGTATAGAGTGAAATAGTCCTATAATTCCTATAATAACTACAACCTAAAACTTCTTACCTGGGAATATTGAAGACTCATGTTAAAAGGAACCACCAGCTTTCATATGTTCTCATGTTCTGAGCAAGGAACTTAAATGTTTTTTTTACATGGCGCATATTGCACTTTTACTTTCTTCTCCAACACTTTGTTTTTGGATTATTTAAACCAATTGAACATGTTTCATTATTTATTTGAGGCTAAATTGATTTTATTGATGTATTATATTAAGTTAAAATTAAAGTGTTCATTCAGTATTGTTGTAATTGTCATTATTACAAATAAATAAATAAAAAAATTGTCAGATTAATCGGTATCGGCTTTTTTGTGACCTCCAATAATTGGTATCGGCGTTGAAAAATCACAATCGGTCAACCTCTAATGTTTTATCATCTCAAGGGGGTAACAAAAAGACTATAGGACATGCCAATAACGTGCCATTAAAGTAACAGGGTTGACCGTAACAGGATTGAGGTTTTCATCTTAAGTTAGCCATTAATCCCCTTGTGATATGGGGAATGGAAGCTTTGTGCAACAGGGAAGGGCAATTCAATGCAAGCTTCCCTCTTCTTCTTCTTTTTTTTTTACATTGTTCAAACATTTCTAGCTCATCTATTAGTAACAGGGTGTTATGTTCAGTTTTCCATCACTTAACACCAGAAAAGAAGAGTAAATGCTATGATTTGACTATTATATTTTCAATGTTTCTTACATATAAAAAAATGAGAGTTCAGTTGACGTAACAGGGTTGACCTTAGAATGATGAACAGGATTAATTGAATCACTAATCATAAAAAAAAATAATCATCTTCAGAAAGGAAAATCAAAGCAACAACATAACTAGGGCTTTACAATGATGGTGAAAACTTGAAGACGTGTTGGGGTTAGATCTTCCCAGGAAAGTCTGAAAAATATGACGAAGGACATGTCAAAATGCAGATTATTATTCATTTTTTATTCATATAAAACCTTATTTACAGAAATGTCCATGTGGTATATATTGAAAGGCACTTCATTAAATGTAATACTAGTTGTAGGCTTTATTCCATACTAAGTAAAGGAAAATAACATTAGGCTAGTAAGGATTTGGATGTTTTGAACACATGGTTCCCTCTGGTCTTTGACTTCTCCCTCACTAGAACTCTACTTCCCTACACACGTGTTGCACTGGGATTGATGACATAACATCAGCACCCTTGTCATTCTGAGTGTTGACAACAATGTGCTGACAACACTCAGGTTACACTGTTGTAAGAAAGCAGCTACCCGCCACAACACAGCCTGGTTATAAATAGCCCCTGTGGTTTTCTGCTGTGAGCAGCAAAGTTCCTAGGCCACAATGTGGATTTGAACAAATGGCTTGCGATGGTTTCAAGGTGGACATCATTTTGGCTGTTGTTAGCCTACCCATAAACTGAAGTGTGTTATAAGCTGATTGACACTAGACTAGAGCTGACCCCATTTAGTTGACTGGTCGATTGTTTGTTTGGTCAATAGGCTGTTGGTCGACCAATATATATTTTTTTGAGCAGTGCCAAATCTAGAAAAATAATTTATGGCACACGAGACACCTGTCTGATTCATACCTGTCTGAGTGGACTAACCCATTGCGGAGGCCTGTCTGAGTGGACTAACCCATTGCGGAGGCTGCGGGGATGGCACACCAGTATCATCAGTAGTACATTTACTGTTATTTCCCATTTCTCATCTACAATGTGTGTTTGGTTATGGTAATTTCTGTTAATTTATTTGATTTATTATTATTATAGTCTTAGTGTTGTCATTGTAGGCGTTGACACGTTGTTTGCAGAGAGCACAACTGAGGCTACACTTGTTAGAAAAAAGTTGTGGTTTATTTCATTCCATTTACGAGTTGTCAGATTATTCATTGTCTTTTGTTTTGCAGCGCTCTTGTCAATCTTGAGTAAGGACATGCACCTGATTACGCATAGAAGTAGGCCTAGACTACCTGGCCTACATGCAAATATAGGCCTATAAATGTGTCCATTTGGGGATTTGATACTATTTCTGATTGTCTTAACCATCACAAAGGAGCTTTTTAAAGAAAAAATGTATTCACATCAAACAGCAAGTAAACAAAGTGTGTTTTTACACCCATAGAGAATGACAGTAGTTCCTCAATGTAGCCTACTTGATACATTTTTTTTTGCGTCTCTCTATCGATTACCACCCCGCATGAAAGGGGGAAAAAATGTCATGCTCTGATCTGGTGGAAAAGTCATAAAATAGGCCTACCTAATTACTTCTTATCCCTTGTGCAAATAGCCTACAACTGTGTCCATGGCAGGGGAATATTTTATGCAATGTTGCAAGTTTGCTAGCACTAGCTTTGGGACATACCAAGTTAATAGTTGATACAATGTTTCAAGTTTCTTGCAGACAGGCCATGCGTAGCCAATGTCATTTATAGGATATTTATTTTTATCAGGATATTTTCTACCTGCAGGCTGCAATGTTTTTATTTGTTGGCCTTATGTAGGCTAGTTTTACATAGTTGGCAATAGCAATAAAAGTTACTTTTAGATTTGTATCATTTTCATTTAGATAGAATTTTGGCTACACCAGCAGCTATTATGTGGCTATTAACCACGTCATTGATTTTGAGATATGAAGACTTTATTATAAATGAAATGAAACTGTTCCACAGAAATGTACATATAAAACTGGCACATGGATTAGTAGAAATTGTAGGAAAACTTGGCACTCCAAATGGAAAAGGTTGCCGACTGCTGGTGTAGCCTTGGCAGAATCTGCAAAGGCAGCAGCAGCGGGCAGGGATAGGAGGAGAACATATTTCTTTTTAGTTTTTTTCTGGGTAGGCTATATTGATCTGTCTCCCTCTTTAGTAGTTTGTGTCTTCATTTTGAATCGCAGTGCTTAAAGCATCAGACAAGCTCAGTAGCCTACATATAGTTGATTTTATTCAAAAAGAGTGTGTCTATATTTGGGAAAAATGTTGTGGACAACCCTACACTAGACCTACTGTGTGGTGTTGGGCGGTTCCTAAATTCTGGTTCCAAAACGTTCCTGCACCATACCGGGGTATACGGTATTACTGACAGTGCACGCAAAGGGCGTTATTTCTTTCCAAACCCCCAAAAATATATACATTATTCTTTTGACACACAAAACAAATTTTGTCAGCAGGGATCTTGATCCAGGAGGAGATTGATTGTCTCTGCTCTAAGAAGCTTGATCTTGCAAGCTAGCCACTTAACCAGTCACTTAACCAGCCACTTAACCAGCCACTTAACCAGCCACTTAACCAGCCACTTAACCAGCCACTTAACCAGCCACTTAGCCAGCCACTTAGCCAGCCACTTAGCCAGCCACTTAGCCAGCCACTTAGCCAGCACGCTAGCAAACCAAATGCATAGGTGGAGCCCTGAGTTGGAAATAATTTATTTTGGCACATCTTGGATAGTGTTACTTATAGTTACAAGCAGTGGCGTAGCTTTAGGGTGCCCCAAACTATTGAAAATGTATACCAGTATACAATATATATGAATTACCGCCCAAGTTCAGGTATTGTTGGGAGCCCTGTACAACTGCTGACTCAAGTTCAACTTGTCTTTTCTCTCTCAGAGCTCTGTCGCATCGATGAGCCTCGGTGCTACGATGAAAATACCATCCTCAGCTTCGAGGCCATCCGCAGTATCCACAAGCAGATGGATGACGATGCTAATGGCAATGTGGATGTGTCAGAGACGGATGGGGTGAGTAGTACCACCAGGTTCCCTACACAATGTGGGCGTGTCAGAGAAGGACTGGATGAGTAGTACCACCAGGTTCCCTACACAATGTGGGCGTGGCAGAGGACTGGGTGAGTAGCACCACCAGGTTCCCTACACAATGTGGGCGTGTCAGAGAAGGACTGGATGAGTAGTACCACCAGGTTCCCTACACAATGTGGGCGTGGCAGAGGACTGGGTGAGTAGTACCACCAGGTTCCCTACACAATGTGGGCGTGTCAGAGAAGGACTGGATGAGTAGTACCACCAGGTTCCCTACACAATGTGGGCGTGGCAGAGGACTGGGTGAGTAGTACCACCAGGTTCCCTACACAATGTGGGCGTGGCAGAGGACTGAGTGAGTAGCACCACCAGGTTCCCTACACAATGTGGGCGTGTCAGAGAAGGACTGGATGAGTAGTACCACCAGGTTCCCTACACAATGTGGGCGTGGCAGAGGACTGGGTGAGTAGCACCACCAGGTTCCCTACACAATGTGGGCGTGTCAGAGAAGGACTGGGTGGGTAGCACCACCAGGTTCCCTACAAAATGTGGGCGTGTCAAAGGACTGGGTGGGTAGCACCACCAGGTTCCCTACACAATGTGGGCGTGTCAGAGAAGTACTGGATGGGTAGCACCACCAGGTTCCCTACACAATGTGGGCGTGTCAGAGAAGGACTGGGTGAGTAGCACCACCAGGTTCCCTACACAATGTGGGCGTGGCAGAGAAGTACTGGGTGGGTAGCACCACCAGGTTCCCTACTTCAATAGCATTTGATAGATTACTGGTGTTTTCATAGTGTGATGTGTTGGAGAGGATGTAGTGCTGCATGTCACCAGCCAAACCTGCCTATGTGAGTCACAGAAAAGTGTCCTGAAGGTATCAGTACTTTAATCCCCTGTCATCCACCAGCAGGGATTCCTTCCGAAGATGGCCACAGATAATGAGATTAGTTAATGGCTGCTCGGTAATGGCTTTTACTTTGCTATTGAAGTTAGTGGTGGATTTGTGCTCCTCCTGCTTCTCATGTTGTAGTGCTGTGCTTGAGTTCACTGAGTAGAAACCCCTGCTGGTTTTTACTATGGTGCTGCAGGAGTTGGCTCCTGTTTTACAGGCTCCTAACCAATTGCTATTTTACCAGCTGCCTCCGGTAAGGCATAGGGTGGTGGTCTGTGTCTGTCAATAACAGCTGGTGCGCAAAATCTAATATTTAGGAAGTCTCAAGGTTTTGCTTGACTGAGTATCTCTTGATAAGCTGTAGACCACACTATTTACCAAGAGAGTTTTCTTCTATTTTTCATATCTGTCTATTTACCACCACAAACCGATGCTGACACTAAGACCGCACTCAACGAGCTGTACAAGGCCAAAAGCAAATAAGAAAATGCTCATCTAGAGGCGGCGCCTAGTGGCCGGGGACTTTAATGCAGGACTTTTTCATTTTACCTAATTTCTACCAGCATGTCACGTGCAACCAGAGAGGGACCATAATTCTATCCTGATTCCTGCTTACAAACAAACGCTAAAGCAGGAAGTACCAGTGAGTCGCTCAATGTGGAAGTGGTCAGATGACGCAAATGCTAAGCTGCAGGACTGTTTTGCTAGCATAGACTAGAATATGTTCCGGTGTTCATCCGATTGCATTGAGGAGTTGACCACATCAGTCATTGGCTTCATCAATAAGTGCATCGATGACGTCGTCCTCACAGTGACTGTACGTATATACCCCAACCAGAAGCCATGGATTACAGGCAATATCTGCACTGAGCTAAAGGGTAAAGCTGGTGCTTTCAAGGAGGGGGACTCTAACCCGGAAGCTTATTAGAAATCCTGCTCTGCCCTGCGAACCAGCAAACAGGCAAGCCGTCAATGCAGGACTAAGATTGATACCTACTACACCGGCTCTGACGCTCGTCGGATGTGGCAGGGCTTGCAAACTATTACGGACTACAAAGTGAAGCCCAGCCGTGTGCTTCCCAGTGACACGACCTTACTAGACGGGCTAAATGACTTCAATGGGCGCTTCGAGGCAAGCAACACTGAAGCATGCATTAGAGCACCAGCTGTTCCGGACAACTGTGTGATCACACTATCCGTAGTAAGACCTTTAAACAGGTCAACATTCACAACGCCGCAGGGCCAGACGGATTACCAGGACGTGTACTCGGAGAATGCGCTAACCAACTGGCAAGTGTCTTCACTGACATTTTCAACCTGTCCCTGACAGTGTCTGTAATACCTACATGTTTCAGGCAGACCACAATAGTCCGTGTGCCCAAGAACTCCAAGGTAACCTTCCTAAATGACTACTGACCTGTAGCACTCACGTCTGTAGCCATGAAGTGCTTTAAAAGATTGGTCATGGATTACATCAACACCATCATCCCAGAAACCCAAGGCCCACTCCAATTCGCATACCGCCCCAACAGATCCACAAATAACACAATCTCTTTTGCACTCCACACTGCCCTTTCCCACCTGGAGAATAGAAACACCTACGTGAGAATGCTGTTCATTGACTACAGCTCAGCGTTCAACACCATAGTACCCGCAAAGCTCATCACTAAGCTAAGGACCCCGGGACTAAACACCTCCCTCTGCAACTGGATCCTGGACTTCCTGACGGGCCGCCCCCAGGTAGTAAGTGTAGGCAACAACACATCTGCCACGCTGATCCTCAACACAGGGGCCTCTCAGGGGTGCATGTTTATTCCCCTCCTGTACTCCCTGTTCACCCATGACTGTGTGGCCAAGCACGACTCCAACACCATCGTTAAGTTTGCCGACGACACAACAATGGTAGGCCTGATCACTGACAACGATGCGACGTCCTATAGGGAGGAGGTCAGAGACCTGGCAGTGTGGTGCCAGGACAACATCTTCCTCAACGTGATCAAGACAAAGGCAGTTATCGTGGACTACAGGAAAGGATGGCCGCTCATGCCCCCATTCAAATGAACAGGGCTGTAGTGGAGCAGGTTAGAAGCTTCAAGTTCCTTGGTGTCGACATCACCGACAAACTATCATGGTCCAAACACACCAAGACAGTTGTGAAGAGGGCACGACAATGCATATTCCCCCCAAGAGACTGAAAAGATTTGTCATGGGTCCTCAAGTCCTCACCATCGAGAGCATCCTGACTGGTTGCATCACCGCCTGGTATGTCAACTGCTCGGCCTCTGACCAGAAGGCCCTACCAAGTACATCACTGGGGCTAAGCTTCCTGCCATCCAAGGCCCTAAAAATGGCCAAAGACTACAGCCACCCTAGTTAGACTGTTCTCTCTGCTAACACACGGCATGCGGTACCTGAGCGCCAAGTCTAGGTCCAAAAGGCTTTTTAACAGCGTCTACCTCCAAGCCATAAGACTGCTGAACAGTAAATCAAATGTCCACCCAGACTATTTGCATTGACCCCCCCCCCCCCTCCTGCTATTCACTGTTTACTTTCTATGCATTGTCACTTTACCCCTACCTACATGTACATATTACCTCAATTACCTTGACTAACCTGTACCTCCGCCTATTGACCTGGTACCGGTGGCCCCTGTATATAGCCTTGTTATTGTTACTCTTTTTTTCTTAACTGCATTGTTATTTAAGGCCTTGTAAGTAAGCATTTCACAGTAAGGTCTACACCTGGGAGTGTTGGGACTTGTCCCGTCCTTTCTGTTGTGTAACCAGTGTCCTGGGCCTCCTCTGGGACTGGGAGAGCTTGGCAAGGCAGCCACAAGCAGCACAGCATGGCCAGGTCAGTCCAGGCATTCCTTCAGTCAGAGAGAAGTCAGGGCTGCAAAAATGACACCTGTGTGGCCTGACCTCGCCTACCCTCCCCGTAGCAGGCTTCCTCTAACACTGCAACCAGTAGTAGAGCAGCCACGACCAGGCTGGGAGAGGAGAGGCCTGTAGGGCAGCCACGACCAGGCTGGGAGAGGAGAGGCCTGTAGGGCAGCCACGACCAGGCTGGGAGAGGAGAGGCCTGTAGGGCAGCCACGACCAGGCTGGGAGAGGAGAGGCCTGTAGGGCAGCCACGACCAGGCTGGGAGAGGAGAGGCCTGTAGGGCAGCCACGACCAGGCTGGGAGAGGAGAGGCCTGTAGGGCAGCCACGACCAGGCTGGGAGGGGAGAGGCCTGTAGGGCAGCCACGACCAGGCTGGGAGGCCTGTAGGGCAGCCACGACCAGGCTGGGAGGCCTGTAGGGCAGCCATGACCAGGCTGGGAGGCCTGTAGGGCAGCCACGACCAGGCTGGGAGGCCTGTAGGGCAGCCACGACCAGGCTGGGAGGCCTGTAGGGCAGCCACGACCAGGCTGGGAGGCCTGTAGGGCAGCCACGACCAGGCTGGGAGGCCTGTAGGGCAGCCACGACCAGGCTGGGAGAGGAGAGGCCTGTAGGGCAGCCACGACCAGGCTGGGAGAGGAGAGGCCTGTAGGGCAGCCACGACCAGGCTGGGAGAGGAGAGGCCTGTAGGGCAGCCACGACCAGGCTGGGAGAGGAGAGGCCTGTAGGGCAGCCACGACCAGGCTGGGAGAGGAGAGGCCTGTAGGGCAGCCACGACCAGGCTGGGAGAGGAGAGGCCTGTAGGGCAGCCACGACCAGGCTGGGAGAGGAGAGGACTGTAGGGCAGCCACGACCAGGCTGGGAGGGGAGAGGCCTGTAGGGCGACCAGGCTGGGAGAGGCGAGGCCTGTAGGGCGACCAGGCTGGGAGAGGCGAGGCCTGTAGGGCGACCAGGCTGGGAGAGGAGAGGCCTGTAGGGCAGCCACGACCAGGCTGGGAGAGGAGAGGCTTTTAGGGCAGCCACGACCAGGCTGGGAGAGGAGAGGGCTGTAGGGCAGCCACGACCAGGCTGGGAGAGGAGAGGGCTGTAGGGCAGCCACGACCAGGCTGGGAGAGGAGAGGGCTGTAGGGCAGCCACGACCAGGCTGGGAGGGGCGAGGCCTGTAGGGCGACCAGGCTGGGAGAGGCGAGGCCTGTAGGGCGACCAGGCTGGGAGAGGCGAGGCCTGTAGGGCGACCAGGCTGGGAGAGGAGAGGCCTGTAGGGCAGCCATGACCAGGCTGATAGAGGCGAGGCCCACCTCAGGAGGCTCTGGTCTGGGCTAGAGCTGTCTTCCACTGCAGCTTCTTCTGCAGGGGCTAAGCAGTTTGAGAAGGAGACATTAGCTCTGCAGACATCCCTGAAGCAGCCAGCCTGTGAAATAAGCACATATCTCCAGTGTCAGTCCTGGCTCAGAGCCAACACTGAGAAAAGCGGAACAAGACATGTAGAGTGCTTGGACCGAAACAGCTCTGATGCCTGGGATCTTCTTAGAGAAAGAAAAATGTTATGATCATGTTTAAACATTTTTTTTGTATTTTATTAGGATCTCCATTAGCTGTTGCAAAAGCAGACGCTACTCTTCCTGGAGTCGACACAAAACATGAAACATCATAATACAGAACATTAATAGACAAGCTCAAGGACAGAACTACATACGTTTAAAGTGGCGCAGCGGTCTAAGGCAATGCGTCTCAGTGCTTTAAGCGTCACTACAGAAGATTCCAGGCTGTATCACAACCGGTTGTGATTGAGAGTCCCGTAGGGCGGCGCACAATTGGCCCAGTCGTCTGGGTTTGGACCGGTGTAGGCCGTCATTGTAAAAAATAATTTGTTTTTAACTGACTTGCCAAGTTAAATAAAAATATAAAGCTGAGATGATTGAAACAGCATGTTGCAGCTAAATAACACACCGGACCAGGATTTTTTAAAACATCATCTATCTGGCTACATTGTCAAAGAAACGGTATGATTTATTGCCTGATTGATTGTGAGTGTCCGTCCTGTAGTGAAAACCACCCACACTAAGCTCTGAAGAAGGAAAATCAGCATCATGGCTTGTCCTGCGCCCATGTTCTTTGAGATGTTCTTTGTGGGGGCGTGTGTGTCGTACAGCAGCCAAGCTTCTTCCTCCCAGTGATAACAGCATGGGGGCTGGCTAGCGATGGATGAAACATCATGTCATCTAAGCCCTTTTGCTGTGCTTCTATGTCGTTGCTCAAGAGAACTGGACACTTAATGTGTCCGATATTACTTAGAGTAGGCTCTTTTAGATTGAAAGATTGGTGAGTGTTTAGACGAGAAGAGGAACACCTGATTTCCTGTTTGTGTTTCTCATCAAATAATGATCTATTGTCCACTGCTGTTAGAAATGGAGTTATAGGTTTGTAGATTCAATCACAGGATCTCAGGCCAGTAAAGCTTCAGTGTAAAATATTATACATGTACATGGCCAAACGTATAGATCTTTATTGACATTCACTTGATGAGACAATGTCTAGGTCTTAACTGTCATTCAGTCGCAAAAGGCTATTTGTTTTCTAGCCCCTTCTCAGTGTGTGTGGTGTGAATAAAGCATAGTGTTCCTGGCTGTTCCATTAATGCTAGGCTCCTCTCTACTGCACACTGTACTACAGTAACAAGGCTGGGTGCACACAGTGAAGTGAGCCTGGTCTGCAGCAGTAAGCTTAGCTGTCTGACTCTGCAGGCGGGGGAAGGCTCAGGGCATGCCTCTATTGGTTATTCTCTGAGCACGCTGTACAGAGATCTTTTTATCCTTCCCTGCTATAGCTGACACTTTGCACTCTCTTAGGTTTACCTCAGCCTTGATGTAACGGTTTGATTCCACCATCTATAAGTGACAGGCCACATAATCTTTTTGGCTGCATTGATTGATACCTCCCCTGTTCTATCTTCACTTCTCTCTCTTACCTGCTCTCTGTCTTCCCTTCTGTCTCCCTCCATGTGACCCTGGCGACCTCCAGTTCCTGAGGGAGGACCTGAACTACCACGATCCCAAAGCCAAGCACAACAGTTTCCACGGAGACGACCAGTTCATCAGTGTGGAAGACCTGTGGAATACCTGGAAGGGTTCTAAAGGTGCTGGAACTACGCTGTAACTAACGCCGTGGTGTTACAGGAGCCTCCCGTTCTGTCTCTGCTCTCTACAGGCTAGCAGTACAAACAGGTCTCCCCTCCAGGCACGCTGCCCCACTTAGTGCATCCGTGTGCATATAAGAGAGTCTCAGACGATGAATCTCTGTCAGTACACTGTGTTCTGTGTTCTCCTCAAGGGAGCGCTGCTCTGTCCGTCCAGCCCTCCTTGTTTGAGGTCTCACTGCTGACTGACACCATGTTAGCTACAGTACCAGTCAAAAGTTTGAACACACCTACTCATTTCAGAGTTCTTCTAAATGTTTTACTATTTTCAACATTGTAGAATAATAGTGAAGACATCAAAACTATGAAATAACACATGGAATAATTTAACCAAAAAAGTGATAAACAAATCAAAATATATTTATATTTGAGATTCTTCAAAGTATTCACCCTTTCCCTTGATGACAGCTTTGCACACTTTTGGCATTCTCTCAACCAGCTTCATGAAGTAGTCACCTGGAATGCATTTCAATTAACAGGTGTGCCTTGTTGACATTTTATTTGTGGAATTTCTTTCCTTAATGCGTTTGAGCCAATCAGTTGTGTTGTGACAAGGTAGGGGTTGGTATACAGAAGATAGCCCTGTGTGGTACAATTCCATATTATGGCAAGAACAGCTCAAAGAAAAAAAACTGGCCATTCAATAGTTTAAGACATGAAGGTCAGTCAATCCGGAAAATTTCAAGAACTTTGAAAATTTCTTCAAGTACAGTCGCAAAAACCAGCAAGCGCTATGATGAAACGGGATCTCATGAGTACCGCCACAGGACAGGAAGACGCAGAGTTACCTCTGCTGCAGAGGATAAGTTCATTAGATAACCCAGCCTCAGAAATTGCAGCCCAAATAAATGCTTCAGAGTTCAAGTAACAGACACATCTCAACATCAACTGTTCAGAGGAGACTGTGTGAATCAGACCTTCATGGTTGAATTGCTGCAAAGAAACCACCATAAAGGACTCCAATAAGAAGAAGAGACTTGCTTTGGCCATGAATCACGAGCAATGGACATTAGACCGGTGGAAATCTGTCCTTTTGGTCTGATGAGTCCAAATTTGAGATTTCTGGTTCCAAATGCCGTGTCTTTGTGAGACGCAGATGACGTGAACAGATGATCTCCGTTTGTGTGGTTCCCACCGTGAAGCATGGAGGAGGAGGTGTGATGGTGTGGGGGTGCATTGCTGGTGAAACTGTTTGTGATTTATTTAGAATTACAAGCACACTTAACCAGCATGGCTACCACAGCATTCTGCAGTGATACGCCATCCCATCTGGTTTGCGCTTAGTGGGACTATCATTTGTTTTTTCAACAGGACAATGAACCAACACACCTCCAGCCTGTGTAAGGGCTATTTGACCAAGGAGAGTGATGGAGTGCTACATCAGATGACCTGGCTTGCACAATCACCCGACCTCAACCCAATTGAGATGAGTTGGGCCACAGAGTGAAGGAAAAGCAGCTTACAAGTGCTCAGCATATATGGGAACTCCTTCAAGACTGTTGGAAAAGCATTCCAGGTGAAGTTGGTTGAGAGAATGCTACGAGTGTGCAAAGCTGTCATAAAGGCTGGCTACTTTGAGGAATATAAAATCTTAAAATAAATGTTGATTTAACACTTTTTTTGGTTACTACTTGATTCCATATGTGTTATTTCATAGTGTTGATGTCTTCACTATTATTCTACAATATAGTAAAAATAAAGAAAGTCCCTTGAATGAGTAGGTGTGTCCAAACCTTTGACTGGTACTGCATATCAGAACCCTTCCCTGCTGTTCTGAGCCTCCCTGTGCTTTGTACTGTCTGTTTTAAAGCACTGCGTTGTTTTTACATTTGTATCATCAGTAATTAGATATCGATTGAAAGCTTAGATTTTCTGTCTGGTTACTGTATAGGTAATGGAGAGTATTTTCTCAGCCTCTCTGCAGTTAGGCTGCCCAGCCAGAGTAGTCAAACGTATCAGTTGGTATGTCATCATAGTCAAGTGAAGTGCAGACCACTTAGCAGCTCAAGCATCCTGGCAGAGGGTGACTAGTGTACCTTTCATCAGAACATACACACACAGATAACAACCATCCACACTGATGTACCAGCTACGCCTCCCTCTCCTTGACCTGCTGGCATTACACTCACTACTCTTTGTCCCTTACCCCTCCTTCCTCCCTCTCTCTTTATCTGTCTCTCTCATTCCACCCTCCCCTCTCCCTACCTCTCTTCTGTCCCCCATCTCTCCAACCCCCCCCCCCCCCCCCCTTTCCGTTTCCCTCTCTGGTTGTGTTTGAGTCTCTGCATTGCAGCTTCCTGTCAGGGGGTGCTCAGAGTGGAGGTTTGGAGCCAGGAAACTGCAGAAGCACATTAACCAAGCTAGCTAGTCAGCCTGAGCCCACAACAAACCTCACTGCTGCTGTCTCCCTGCCAGTCCCGTCTCCCTTCCTCTGGCTTTTATTGAGAGATGGCCAACGTGCGTAGCTACATTTAAGTGTGTTATGATAGAGGATACCTATAAGGGTTTTTGGATATACTCGTCTCACGGCGACGCTCATAAATTATAAAGCAGAGTCAAATGTTCTTTCTCTGTGTGTGGGTCTGCGTTGCCTCAACGTTGGCATATAACCAGTGATGGAGATTACTGAGGCTGAAACGAGAGTCTTTAGAGAGAGTTGAGAAGCAAGGATAGTGTGGTAATATCATGTTTGTGTATTGCAGTGTACAACTGGACAGTGGACGATGTGGTGTTGTGGCTCACCCACGTGGAGCTGCCGCAGTATGTGGACGCCTTCCGTAAGATGCACTTCAACGGTACCATTATGCCCAGGTAAGTTACCCCACAGGGTCCTTCCTACCAACCCTCCTATTCTCCCCCAATCTTCCTTTAACTGCACTGTAGAGTCTCAATCTGTCCGTTTCCTTCAGGCTGGCTGTGAAGAACGCCACTCTGACAGTGTCCATTCTGAAGATGCTGGATCGCAGCCATGTTCAGAAGCTGCAGCTCAAGGCCTTGGACACTGTGTTGTTTGGAGCCCCACTCAGTAAGTGGATTATTATTATTATTATTATTATTATTATTTTTTTTTTTTTACAATTACATTACCTGTTAGCGTTAGTAGTGTGTTTAACTTTCACCCAGACCGATAAAAGAGGATTTCTGTTAGATACTGAAGCGACTGTTTGTGAATGTAATTATAAGAGGAAGAACAGTGTCTGGTCTGTTTGTCTCTCCAAAGGGAGACAGTTGGGAAAACAACTCCAAAATGTGTTCATTAGTCTCAAGCAGCAGGTTGGCAGTGCTGGTAAATCTGTTCTTGTCAAGTTGTAATGTCACATGCACAAGTTAAATGTCGTTATTGCAAGCTATAAACCCAACAATGCAGTAACCAAGAACAATGTAATACTAAAAATAACATAGAACAAAAATAAGAAATAAGCCCCTCCCCCTATATGTTTTAGTTAATCATTTGGACTACCTGCAGTCAGCCTTCTTGCTGCAGCATAGAATACAGTGAATCAGTATGATCCATTTCAATTCTGCTACAATGTCCTCTGATAAATAACATAATTTCATGAGTATCACCAGGGTTACTCTGAGGCCAGAAACCACCATGGTTTCCCCTAAAGTAAGTGAAGTCTTCTTTAGAAAGGCTATTCTGTAGTGCTCTGTGTGCCATACCACAAGCTTTTCCAGCCTCAGCAGAGAGAGAGCATTACTATTGAAGAGGAAGTGAGTTGATGCTCAGGCTGAGCTACTCTGTATACTAGGCACACACCTTTGGCACACTGACACAAACACACCACATCTTTAGGATCCTATAAAATCGCACCTCTGGCGCACTGAGACAAACACACCACACCTCTAGGGCCCTATAAAATCGCACCTCTGGCGCACTGAGACAAACACACCACACCTCTAGGGCCCTATAAAATCGCACCTCTGGCGCACTGAGACAAACACACCACACCTCTAGTGCCCTATAAAATTGCTGTTGTGGACAGAATCATTGAATCCAGACATTAAAATGGAATTCAATAATAAATGTATTGAACTTATTAGAAACGAATTTGCCCAAGATAATCATAAAACAAAATGCATCAGTGAATCATATATTCCTGTAACTTTTTGAAACACAGGAATTCCCCTGTCTGTGTGTGTCTACTTTGTGTAGCCGTTAGCGATGATGCTAATGATAACTATCTTCTGGTAGAGATGGAAAGGCTTTCCCAAAAACCTTCTCAATTAAATGTTAACTCCAAAGTAGCCTACCTGGCAGAATGAGATCAGGATTATTTTCCTCAATCCAGTGGCCATTTGGTTTGTCAACTCTGCAATCACATGAGTGATACAGGAACATTGCTAACCAAACAACGGTCTCTTGCTTGTGCACACTTTCATTAACGAGGTGCATATCCTAACCTGGCACTAAGTCCTACCAGTTATGGAGTTAAAAGCACCTGCACTGTGTGAAAGCCGTTAGACAGGACAGGAAACAGAATGTGCCCGTTGTAGTTATGTGGAGCATGATTTGTCGTTCCCACAGCAACCCTGGGCCTGGTGAAGCAGGAAACACGCAGCAGTTGGTTGCTGACAGCTATCTCACAGTGACATAGTTCAGCATGTTGTAACAGCCCCAGAGGCTGCTGCTGTATCAGTGGTTGGTAGACACACCAGTTTCCCCCGTTTTTGTTTTCCTACTGGAAATGTATGTTGGTCATTCCTGTCAGACTGGCCCTGGGGCTTGGGAGAACCTGCTGATGTCATGTCACCACCAGACGAGGTGGTTCCTGGGAATCGTACCAGTGGGTTAGCTCTGGGGAGGGAAGGAGAACCTGATGTCTCACATTCTGGGGCTGCAGTGTGTGTGTGTGCACGTGTGTTTCACTATACTTGTGGGGACCAATAGTCTTCACAAGAATAGTCAACAAACAACAATTTGGGAAAATAAGATGTTGAATGGGACTGAATTGTGCGTCCCCACAAGGTTAGTTATACAAGACTGTGTTTTCTGCCTGATTCCGTTTTCTCTGTTTTTCCCCAGTTTAAAAAAATATCTAATAAATGTATATTTTTGGGTGTAGAACAAGAATCCCTGGTGAGATTATGTAAGGAAACCAGAATATGAATGCGCCCTAGTCCTTCCTCTGGCCTTGAAGTTCTGTCTGCTCTGCTCTCCATACTAGAGAAAGAAGAGGACACTGTGCAGAGAGGGGAAAGATAGAGTCAGGGGGAGGGGATTGGGGGGGGGGGGGGGATTTGGGTTGTTTTATAGGAAGGTTGCAGCAGGATAAGGGAGAGTTAGGGGTCTGTGTCTGGCATGTATCATTGTGCGTGTGTTTAGTGAAGAGTCTCAGCTGGAGGAAGAGAGGTCGTCTGGAGATGACAGCCTGAGCCTAAAGCCACAGGTCCTGCTGATAGTCCCACAGACTGGCTGTGCACAGCAGCAGCACTTTAAGACACATTTCACAATGGGCCCCATCAAAAATGGACACTTCTCCTTGTCTTAATGGCTGACGCATTTATCAAAGTGGACCCGTTCCACAGCCCTTTTTCACAACCTATTAGATGCAACTGGACTGTTCACCTGAAGGAGAACCGAGAAAGACCGGTTTGAGCCAAGTCGTTCCCAGTCTAATGGTCAGTTAGACCTGTCACTTTGGACTTTCTAGCCAACATTCCTGCTAATCAGCGACGTGTTTTCAGACAAAGAAAAAGCTAATGGATTGTGTTAGCCGTAGGTCTTTTCCTCTAGCTATCTGCCAAAAATGACATCATTTGGTGTTTTTTTGTTGATGGTGGTGGAAAACTGTCTCAGGCGTCGCTCCAGAATCTCCCACAAGTGTTCAATTGTGTTGAGATCTGGTGACTGAGACACACACACACCTTAATGAGACCAGTCTTTCAAAGTCACTGAGATCTCTTCTAGCCATAGTACTGGGTACTTTTATACGTGACCATAAGCATGATGTAATGTTAACTGCCTATTTAAATCAGGAACCACACTTGCTTTCAATATACTTTGTATCCCTCATTTACTGAAAGGTTTCCTTATTCTGGCAGTTACCGGTTTTATTCTGGCAGTTACCGGTTTTATTCTGGCAGTTACCCGTTTTATTCTGGCAGTTACCCGTTTTATTCTGGCAGTTACCCGTTTTATTCTGGCAGTTACCCGTTTTATTCTGGCAGTTACCCGTTTTATTCTGGCAGTTACCCGTTTTATTCTGGCAGTTACCTGTGCCTGTTTGTGTGTTGAACTGGTTGTATTCAACTACCAGTAATTGAACTGTAGCAACAGGAGATGCAAATGATTTAGTTGAGGATGTCCATAGGGATCAGATATTTCTCTGCAGTGTCTGGTCTTCCACAGACGAAGAGTTGAATTCTAATGCTGCAGACCCAAGACAAATGGATAGCGAAGACGCTGAAATTCAATATCATGTCAGCAATGCGAGAGGGAGTTGTTTTCCTGCGGGAGGGAACAGATGATTGGCCTGATGTATATTAGATAATACTAATATTAGAAACCATGTTGTCTCTCCTGTGTGTTGGACATAAGACTGTAAAATCAATAGCAAATCAGCATAGTGATTTTTAATTTAGGAAAATCTGTTCCCAAGTATTCCCATGAATAAATAGAGGGATATGTGATCGTATCCCATTGTAATCGAGGTTTGAAATTTCTCAGTTTTGATCAAATACTATATCTGTTTGGGATTATAGTGGTACATATGCAGCGTACAAATGATTTAGAACTATGTTCTGGCCCCCGAACATCTGCTCAAGGGATAATCGGCCCAGGGCTGAGTGTGATTGGGGACCCCTGCCCTAGAGCTTTATAAGGGAAAAGCCTAGGCCATTCTCATGTGGTTCACCTTGTTGCTGTAACACTGGTCTGACACCAGTCTAGTCATAAATGTTCTTCACTATCCGGCCAAGTTCTGCTGTTAATGGCCAACTGTGTTTGTACTGGATTGTGTAGGCAAGGCTACAAGAGCCCACACACACAGCTCTTGACTGATGACAGAGGGCAAGAAAACATTGCTGGCCTAATGAGCACATTACCATGCATCATTACTCTACATCAATAACCTATGTCGGTGACACGAAAGGAAGCCTTGTGTCAGCGTGGAGGTTGTTCTTCTGTGAGGCGAAGGGAGGTCTTTTGTTCCTTGTCAATAACAGCCAGCTGAGAGAGCTTAGTGTGTAAGGCTTGTTTGTAAGTTGGCACGCCCTCTATGCGCCAGTATAGAGAGATGCCAGGCCCAGGCTTTAGCTGACACTTCACTTCCTCTTTTGTTTCCCTCCAGGACATAAGTGCTGTGCTTGCTAAGAGATCATGCTATGTGTTAGCTCAGATCTTGTCCCTTTACAAGGCCCTACGATGGATCGGCCTTCACAGCTTTAAGAGAATGGGCTTTGTAGTCTTCATCTCTCTGTGCTTTAAGGATGATGGATGGATCACGTCTAAGGCCTCTTGGCTGATTTTACATGAGGGTTAGTTGCTGCCTGCCTGATTGGCGTCCTGGCAGTGACTGTGAGGAATGGGACTGTTCTGAATCCATTAGGATGGCAACATTATGACAGAGGACATTCACACCTCTCTACACGGGCCAAACCGCTTGTCCCCAGAGGACAGGGAGGGCAAGACCGAGGCTGTCGGGGCCGGGCCTTTGATTCGTCGCCTCTCATATAAATAGTGTGTTAATCTGCCTTTACCTTGGTCTTTTAGCCTGGTGCCTCCTCAACGCATCCCAACCTCAACCGCACATCTCTCTTGGCGAGACCTCGCCACAGTACCATGACTTGAGTTCATTCAGTTTCACACACTTTCACAACATTAGTTCACCACCAATGAGTTTTGTTGGATGAAGGGACAATCTGAAAACAATATGTATTATTTTCTATGTCTCTGCATCCAGTATGAAGGAGGTTAAAGAGTTTTGCGAGCTAATGCTAAATTGCGTTAGCGCAATGATTGGAAGCCTATGGTATCTGCTAGCATACTAGCTGTTACCATAAACTTACAATCTTTGTGCTAAGGCTAGGGGAAGGACATAAAGGTCTTCATTGCCAAAATCCTGAAGTATACCTTTTAACCTAACACTTCTCTCTCTCCCCAGTGAACACTCATAACCACCTGAAGGACTTCATGCTGGTGGTGTCCATAGTGATCGGCATTGGAGGCTGCTGGTTCGCCTACATCCAGAACCGTTACTCCAAGGACCACATGAAGAAGATGATGACGGACCTGGATGGCCTACAGAGGGCTGAGCAGAGCCTGCATGATCTGCAGAAAAAGTGAGTTTGTCTTTCCCTTCAACCACTGTACCTGAGGAAGCAGGCCCATAGTAGCCCATAGAAGTAGTGACTCTGAATGATGTCATTATCCACTGGCTTGACGTCGTGGTGGCTTGACGTCGCGGTGGCTTGACGTCGCGGTGGCTTGACGTCGCGGTGGCTTGACGTCGCGGTGGCTTGACGTCGCGGTGGCTTGACGAGAACTTGGGGACAGTCAGTGTTCATTTGGTCAGGAATTGGCAGAATAAACATGTTTTTCAGGTGTGTCATATTGAAGCCACTCCATGATACAACAGAAACAGGAAGTGAAGGTTTAACTGGTCTGAAGCCATCAGTTGAGTTCCTCATTCAGAGCTCATTCTAGAGATTGCTGCAGGAATTATGCAAGAGGACAAAATATCCTGTCCGCACATTGTGGAACTGTTCTCTATGGAATATCATTGAAGATTCTCTGAAGTAAGTCTCACAGCTGATCACAAGAGGGACTTGGTATCAACTGTCCTTGAAAATTATTTTTTTATGATTATTCCGCAAATATCTTTTGAAATCTGAGCTAGCATATGGCCCTCTCTAAGCTTCTATCCTGGTTCTGTCACTACAGAGCTCAACTCCCCTTCCTCCTCTGTGGCCCTCTCTCTCTGTACTGGTTCTGTCACTACAGAGCTCAACTCCCCTTCCTCCTCTGTGGCCCTCTCTCTCTGTACTGGTTCTGTCACTACAGAGCTCAACTCCCCTTCCTCCTCTGTGGCTCTTTCTCTCTGTACTGGTTCTGTCACTACAGAGCTCAACTCCCCTTCCTCCTCTGTGGCTCTTTCTCTCTGTCCTGGTTCTGTCACTACAGAGCTCAACTCCCCTTCCTCCTCTGTCACTACAGTATCACGTATGTCTCTCACTAGTATTATAGTACACCGCACAGCTGCTTTGGTGGGGTGTGTTTGTGTGTTGTAACAGGGGAGTAGAAAGTATGTCTCGCAGCACAGTGTATTGTTCCTGTTGAATACAGACCAACAGGCTCATTCTCCATTCTATGGCATGGCGACAAGCCAGGAGGTTCAAATTATCCTTCCCCCTGGCAGGAGGTTCAAATTATCCTTCCCCCTGGCAGGAGGTTCAAATTCTCCTTCCCCCTGGCAGGAGGTTCAAATTCTCCTTCCCCCTGGCTGGAGGTTCAAATTCTCCTTCCCCCTGGCTGGAGGTTCAAATTCTCCTTCCCCCTGGCAGGAGGTTCCAATTCTCCTTCCCCCTGGCAGGAGGTTCCAATTCTCCTTCCCCCTGGCAGGAGGTTCAAATTCTCCTTCCCCCTGGCAGGAGGTTCAAATTCTCCTTCCCCCTGGCAGGAGGTTCAAATTCTCCTTCCCCCTTGGCAGGAGGTTCAAATTCTCCTTCCCCCTTGGCAGGAGGTTCAAATTCTCCTTCCCCCTTGGCAGGAGGTTCAAATTCTCCTTCCCCCTTGGCAGGAGGTTCAAATTCTCCTTCCCCCTTGGCAGGAGGTTCAAATTCTCCTTCCCCCTTGGCAGGAGGTTCAAATTCTCCTTCCCCCTTGGCAGGAGGTTCAAATTCTCCTTCCCCCTTGGCAGGAGGTTCAAATTCTCCTTCCCCCTTGGCAGGAGGTTCAAATTCTCCTCCCCCTAGCAGGAGGTTCAAATTCTCCTCCCCCTAGCAGGAGGATCAAATTCTCCTCCCCCTGGCAGACAGACTGCTTTGCTGACCACCCCTTTTTGATGCTGTAGTCTAGGCTTGGGCAATACCACGGTGTATGATATAAACTGTTTATTTCGAAATACCGACTTTATGATTTTCAATACCATTTAAAAACGTGCTATGCCACGTTTACATATAAATCTAAGATGTGATAAAATAAATGATATCCAGCTCAGGGCTCAAGCTATTCATTTGGTGTGCTAAGTGGCTAGATGTCAGCTATTCATTTGGTTTGCTAAGTGGCTAGATGTCTGCTATTCATTTGGTTTGCTAAGTGGCTAGATGTCTGCTATTCATTTGGTTTGCTAAGTGGCTAGATGTCTGCTATTCATTTGGTTTGCTAAGTGGCTAGATGTCAGCTATTCATTTGGTTTGCTAAGTGGCTAGATGTCAGCTATGTATTTGGTTTGCTAAGTGGCTAGATGTCAGCTATGCATTTGGTTTGCTAAGTGGCTAGATGTCAGCTATGCATTTGGTTTGCTAAGTGGCTAGATGTCTGCTATGCATTTGGTTTGCTAAGTGGCTAGATGTCTGCTATGCATTTGGTTTGCTAAGTGGCTAGATGTCTGCTATGCATTTGGTTTGCTAAGTGGCTAGTTGTCAGCTATGCATTTGGTTTGCTAAGTGGCTAGATGTCTGCTATTCATTTGGTTTGCTAAGTGGCTAGATGTCAGCTATGCATTTGGTTTGCTAAGTGGCTAGATGTCAGCTATGCATTTGGTTTGCTAAGTGGCTAGATGTCAGCTATGCATTTGGTTTGCTAAGTGGCTAGATGTCTGCTATGCGTTTGGTTTGCTAAGTGGCTAGGTGTCTACTATGCGTTTGGTTTGCTAAGTGGCTAGATGTCTGCTATGCATTTGGTTTGCTAAGTGGCTAGATGTCTGCTATGCATTAGGTTTGCTAAGTGGCTAGATGTCGGCTATGCATTTGGTTTGCTAAGTGGCTAGGTCTTGGCTATGCATTTGTTTTGCTAAGTGGCTAGATGTCAGCTATTCATTTGGTTTGCTAAGTGGCTAGATGTCAGCTATGCATTTGGTTTGCTAAGTGGCTAGATGTCAGCTATGCATTTGGTTTGCTAAGTGGCTAGATGTCTGCTATGCATTTGGTTTGCTAAGTGGCTAGATGTCTGCTATGCATTTGGTTTGCTAAGTGGCTAGATGTCAGCTATGCATTTGGTTTGCTAAGTGGCTAGATGTCAGCTATGCATTTGGTTTGCTAAGTGGCTAGATGTCAGCTATGCATTTGGTTTGCTAAGTGGCTAGATGTCTGCTATGCGTTTGGTTTGCTAAGTGGCTAGGTGTCTACTATGCGTTTGGTTTGCTAAGTGGCTAGATGTCTGCTATGCATTTGGTTTGCTAAGTGGCTAGATGTCTGCTATGCATTAGGTTTGCTAAGTGGCTAGATGTCGGCTATGCATTTGGTTTGCTAAGTGGCTAGGTCTTGGCTATGCATTTGTTTTGCTAAGTGGCTAGATGTCAGCTATTCATTTGGTTTGCTAAGTGGCTAGATGTCAGCTATGCATTTGGTTTGCTAAGTGGCTAGATGTCAGCTATGCATTTGGTTTGCTAAGTGGCTAGATGTCTGCTATGCATTTGGTTTGCTAAGTGGCTAGATGTCTGCTATGCATTTGGTTTGCTAAGTGGCTAGATGTCTGCTATGCATTTGGTTTGCTAAGTGGCTAGTTGTCAGCTATGCATTTGGTTTGCTAAGTGGCTAGATGTCTGCTATTCATTTGGTTTGCTAAGTGGCTAGATGTCTGCTATTCATTTGGTTTGCTAAGTGGCTAGATGTCTGCTATGCATTTGGTTTGCTAAGTGGCTAGATGTCTGCTATGCATTTGGTTTGCTAAGTGGCTAGATGTCTGCTATGCATTTGGTTTGCTAAGTGGCTAGATGTCTGCTATGCATTTGGTTTGCTAAGTGGCTAGATGTCTGCTATGCATTTGGTTTGCTAAGTGGCTAGATGTCTGCTATGCATTTGGTTTGCTAAGTGGCTAGATGTCTGCTATGCATTTGGTTTGCTAAGTGGCTAGATGTCTGCTATGCATTTGGTTTGCTAAGTGGCTAGATGTCTGCTATGCATTTGGTTTGCTAAGTGGCTAGATGTCTGCTATGCATTTGGTTTGCTAAGTGGCTAGGTCTTGGCTATGCATTTGGTTTGCTAAGTGGCTAGATGTCTGCTATGCATTTGGTTTGCTAAGTGGCTAGATGTCGGCTATGCATTTGGTTTTTTCTAAGTGGCTAGGTCTTGGCTATGCATTTGGTTTGCTAAGTGGCTAGGTCTTGGCTATGCATTTGGTTTGCTAAGTGGCTAGATGTCAGCTATGTATTTGGTTTGCTAAGTGGCTAGATGTCAGCTATGTATTTGGTTTGCTAAGTGGCTAGATGTCAGCTATGCATTTGGTTTGCTAAGTGGCTAGATGTCGGCTATGCATTTGGTTTGCTAAGTGGCTAGGTCTTGGCTATGCATTTGTTTTGCTAAGTGGCTAGATGTCAGCTATTCATTTGGTTTGCTAAGTGGCTAGATGTCAGCTATGCATTTGGTTTGCTAAGTGGCTAGATGTCAGCTATGCATTTGGTTTGCTAAGTGGCTAGATGTCTGCTATGCATTTGGTTTGCTAAGTGGCTAGATGTCTGCTATGCATTTGGTTTGCTAAGTGGCTAGATGTCAGCTATGCATTTGGTTTGCTAAGTGGCTAGATGTCAGCTATGCATTTGGTTTGCTAAGTGGCTAGATGTCAGCTATGCATTTGGTTTGCTAAGTGGCTAGATGTCTGCTATGCGTTTGGTTTGCTAAGTGGCTAGGTGTCTACTATGCGTTTGGTTTGCTAAGTGGCTAGATGTCTGCTATGCATTTGGTTTGCTAAGTGGCTAGATGTCTGCTATGCATTAGGTTTGCTAAGTGGCTAGATGTCGGCTATGCATTTGGTTTGCTAAGTGGCTAGGTCTTGGCTATGCATTTGTTTTGCTAAGTGGCTAGATGTCAGCTATTCATTTGGTTTGCTAAGTGGCTAGATGTCAGCTATGCATTTGGTTTGCTAAGTGGCTAGATGTCAGCTATGCATTTGGTTTGCTAAGTGGCTAGATGTCTGCTATGCATTTGGTTTGCTAAGTGGCTAGATGTCTGCTATGCATTTGGTTTGCTAAGTGGCTAGATGTCTGCTATGCATTTGGTTTGCTAAGTGGCTAGTTGTCAGCTATGCATTTGGTTTGCTAAGTGGCTAGATGTCTGCTATTCATTTGGTTTGCTAAGTGGCTAGATGTCTGCTATTCATTTGGTTTGCTAAGTGGCTAGATGTCTGCTATGCATTTGGTTTGCTAAGTGGCTAGATGTCTGCTATGCATTTGGTTTGCTAAGTGGCTAGATGTCTGCTATGCATTTGGTTTGCTAAGTGGCTAGATGTCTGCTATGCATTTGGTTTGCTAAGTGGCTAGATGTCTGCTATGCATTTGGTTTGCTAAGTGGCTAGATGTCTGCTATGCATTTGGTTTGCTAAGTGGCTAGATGTCTGCTATGCATTTGGTTTGCTAAGTGGCTAGATGTCTGCTATGCATTTGGTTTGCTAAGTGGCTAGATGTCGGCTATGCATTTGGTTTTTTCTAAGTGGCTAGGTCTTGGCTATGCATTTGGTTTGCTAAGTGGCTAGGTCTTGGCTATGCATTTGGTTTGCTAAGTGGCTAGATGTCTGCTATGCATTTGGTTTGCTAAGTGGCTAGATGTCTGCTATGCATTTGGTTTGCTAAGTGGCTAGATGTCTGCTATGCATTTGGTTTGCTAAGTGGCTAGATGTCTGCTATGCATTTGGTTTGCTAAGTGGCTAGATGTCTGCTATGCATTTGGTTTGCTAAGTGGCTAGATGTCTGCTATGCATTTGGTTTGCTAAGTGGCTAGATGTCAGCTATGTATTTGGTTTGCTAAGTGGCTAGATGTCAGCTATGTATTTGGTTTGCTAAGTGGCTAGATGTCAGCTATGCATTTGGTTTGCTAAGTGGCTAGATGTCAGCTATGCATTTGGTTTGCTAAGTGGCTAGATGTCAGCTATGCATTTGGTTTGCTAAGTGGCTAGATGTCAGCTATGCATTTGGTTTGCTAAGTGGCTAGATGTCAGCTATGCATTTGATTTGCTAAGTGGCTAGATGTCAGCTATGCATTTGGTTTGCTAAGTGGCTAGATGTCTGCTATTCATTTGGTTTGCTAAGTGGCTAGATGTCTGCTATTCATTTGGTTTGCTAAGTGGCTAGATGTCTGCTATGCATTTGGTTTGCTAAGTGGCTAGATGTCTGCTATGCATTTGGTTTTCTAAGTGGCTAGATGTCTGCTATTCATTTGGTTTGCTAAGTGGCTAGATGTCTGCTATTCATTTGGTTTGCTAAGTGGCTAGATGTCTGCTATTCATTTGGTTTGCTAAGTGGCTAGATGTCTGCTATGCATTTGGTTTGCTAAGTGGCTAGATGTCAGCTATGTATTTGGTTTGCTAAGTGGCTAGATGTCAGCTATGCATTTGGTTTGCTAAGTGGCTAGATGTCAGCTATGCATTTGGTTTGCTAAGTGGCTAGATGTCTGCTAGGCATTTGGTTTGCTAAGTGGCTAGATGTCTGCTATTCATTTGGTTTGCTAAGTGGCTAGATGTCTGCTATTCATTTGGTTTGCTAAGTGGCTAGATGTCAGCTATTCATTTGGTTTGCTAAGTGGCTAGATGTCTGCTATGTATTTGGTTTGCTAAGTGGCTAGATGTCAGCTATGCATTTGGTTTGCTAAGTGGCTAGATGTCAGCTATGCATTTGGTTTGCTAAGTGGCTAGATGTCTGCTATGCATTTGGTTTGCTAAGTGGCTAGATGTCAGCTATGCATTTGGTTTGCTAAGTGGCTAGATGTCAGCTATGCATTTGATTTGCTAAGTGGCTAGATGTCTGCTATGCATTTGGTTTGCTAAGTGGCTAGATGTCAGCTATGCATTTGGTTTGCTAAGTGGCTAGTTGTCAGCTATGCATTTGGTTTGCTAAGTGGCTAGATGTCTGCTATTCATTTGGTTTGCTAAGTGGCTAGATGTCTGCTATTCATTTGGTTTGCTAAGTGGCTAGATGTCTGCTATTCATTTGGTTTGCTAAGTGGCTAGATGTCTGCTATGCATTTGGTTTGCTAAGTGGCTAGATGTCTGCTATGCATTTGGTTTGCTAAGTGGCTAGATGTCTGCTATGCATTTGGTTTGCTAAGTGGCTAGATGTCTGCTATGCATTTGGTTTGCTAAGTGGCTAGATGTCAGCTATGCATTTGGTTTGCTAAGTGGCTAGATGTCTGCTATGCATTTGGTTTGCTAAGTGGCTAGATGTCAGCTATGTATTTGGTTTGCTAAGTGGCTAGATGTCAGCTATGCATTTGGTTTGCTAAGTGGCTAGATGTCTGCTATGCATTTGGTTTGCTAAGTGGCTAGATGTCTGCTATTCATTTGGTTTGCTAAGTGGCTAGATGTCTGCTATTCATTTGGTTTGCTAAGTGGCTAGATGTCAGCTATTCATTTGGTTTGCTAAGTGGCTAGATGTCAGCTATTCATTTGGTTTGCTAAGTGGCTAGATGTCTGCTATGTATTTGGTTTGCTAAGTGGCTAGATGTCAGCTATGCATTTGGTTTGCTAAGTGGCTAGATGTCTGCTATGCATTTGGTTTGCTAAGTGGCTAGATGTCTGCTATGCATTTGGTTTGCTAAGTGGCTAGATGTCTGCTATGCATTTGGTTTGCTAAGTGGCTAGATGTCTGCTATGCATTTGGTTTGCTAAGTGGCTAGTTGTCAGCTATGCATTTGGTTTGCTAAGTGGCTAGATGTCTGCTATTCATTTGGTTTGCTAAGTGGCTAGATGTCTGCTATGCATTTGGTTTGCTAAGTGGCTAGATGTCTGCTATGCATTTGGTTTGCTAAGTGGCTAGATGTCTGCTATGCATTTGGTTTGCTAAGTGGCTAGATGTCTGCTATGCATTTGGTTTGCTAAGTGGCTAGATGTCTGCTATGCATTTGGTTTGCTAAGTGGCTAGATGTCTGCTATGCATTTGGTTTGCTAAGTGGCTAGATGTCTGCTATGCATTTGGTTTGCTAAGTGGCTAGATGTCTGCTATGCATTTGGTTTGCTAAGTGGCTAGATGTCTGCTATGCATTTGGTTTGCTAAGTGGCTAGATGTCTGCTATGCATTTGGTTTGCTAAGTGGCTAGATGTCTGCTATGCATTTCGTTTGCTAAGTGGCTAGATGTCTGCTATGCATTTGGTTTGCTAAGTGGCTAGATGTCTGCTATGCATTTGGTTTGCTAAGTGGCTAGATGTCGGCTATGCATTTGGTTTGCTAGTGGCTAGATGTCGGCTATGCATTTGGTTTGCTAAGTGGCTAGATGTCGGCTATGCATTTGGTTTGCTAAGTGGCTAGATGTCAGCTATGCATTTGGTTTGCTAAGTGGCTAGATGTCAGCTATGCATTTGGTTTGCTAAGTGGCTAGATGTCTGCTATGTATTTGGTTTGCTAAGTGGCTAGATGTCTGCTATGCATTTGGTTTGCTAAGTGGCTAGATGATAAAGCTTCTTGGCTTCAGCAGAGACCCTCCTTGATCAAGATCCCTGTTTCCTAAATTATTTTTAGAAGTAGTGCCTGTTGTGTAATAGCATATACCCCGGTATGGTACAGAACAGTATGACTGTATAAACCCTGGATACCACCGTACTGTAGTCTTGCCTTGCCATTTCTGCCATTAGCAATGAACATTTCCATGCTTTCTGCCGGAAGCTTGGAGGTGGGTTATTTTCACATCCTCCCGCTCATCTATGGTTCAGTCATGCTGACTCATACACACACACAGTGTCTCTATCCCTGACACACGTTTCCTCCTGTAGGCCACAGGAGGCTGCTGAGGGAGGACGGCTCATAATAATGTCCTGAATGGAGCGATAGAAGGGCATCCATGTGAAACTGTATATTTTATGTATTTGATACCATTCTGCTCCAGACATTATCACGAGCCTGTCCTCCCCAATTAAGGTGCCACCAGCCTCCTGTGATGTAGGCCTATTCATCCACCACCGTAGCTTAGCCATAAAGAGGCACCATCTGCTGTCCTTGCTACCAGGAGGTCAATTATCCTGTGTGTGTTCTACAGCCTTGCTAGCTGAGAGCGTTACCGGGGCTGTGTCCTCTGCTGTGCTGAGAGGAGAGCGGCCTTGGAACAGAGTTATGTTGTGCCTCTATTGACGTCCCTCTCTCCCCAGACAGACACTTTGTATATCACATCTTGTCAGTTAGTTACAGGGGTTAGTCATGCCCTCCTTGTTCATTCACTGTGATAGTAAAACATCTCTGGCATTCCTCACGTCACGCCATCTCACCCCCTGCTGCTGTGGCGCATGCAGATGAGGCTGGGGATATACATCTGCTGCATGTCCCTCTGCTGCAACTCTCTGAAACACCTAGTGAACACCAAAGCAGAATGTGAAATGCCAATTGATAATTTTTTAGAGAGGATTGCAACATCTCATGCGTACTAACTAATGTGCATGCAGTTTTGTATTGTTGCTGTTTTGTAGTTTGTTACCTATGGGGTTATAGACCTGGTGCTCTCCCAGGAGCTGAAGGGGAGAGGGGTCATGTCCTCTGTCTTTAGCCGTCCCTTCTTCCTAAACCCATGCTGGGGGCAAGCTGTAGGACTATTTCACCCTGTGTTTACTCTGGGTGCCTTTTACAACACCAGCTGGTGCCAGGCATTACCTCTTTACACGTCACCTCCACCGCTTACTCACTCCCATGTGGACGGAGGTGTGGACTGGGTTGTGTGCAGGACAGGACAGGTCTCTACAAAACGTAATCATGTGGACGGAGGTGTGGTGTAGTGGGTTGTATGCAGGACAAGACAGGTCTCTACTAAACGTAATCATGTGGATGGAGGTGTAGTGGGTTGTATGCAGGACAGGACAGGTCTCTACAAAACGTAATCATGTGGACGGAGGTGAGGTGTAGTGGGTTGTATGCAGGACAAGACAGGTCTCTACTAAACGTAATCATGTGGACGGAGGTGAGGTGTAGTGGGTTGTATGCAGGACTAGACAGGTCTCTACTAAACGTAATCATGTGGACGGAGGTGAGGTGTAGTGGGTTGTATGCAGGACAAGACAGGTCTCTACTAAACGTAATCATGTGGATGGAGGTGTAGTGGGTTGTATGCAGGACAGGACAGGTCTCTACAAAACGTAATCATGTGGACGGAGGTGAGGTGTAGTGGGTTGTATGCAGGACAAGACAGGTCTCTACTAAACGTAATCATGTGGACGGAGGTGTAGTGGGTTGTATGCAGGACAGGTCTCTACTAAACGTAATCATGTGGACGGAGGTGTGGTGTAGTGGGTTGTATGCAGGACAAGACAGGTCTCTACTAAACGTGGTCAATAGATGATGTAACTGATGGATATGGAATTCATACAGCATACACCTGGATAGGTATATACAGTGCATTCAAAATGTATTCCCGACCACTTGACGTTACAGCCTTTTTCTAAAATGTATTAAGTTGTTTGTTTTTTCCTCTTCTCATTAATCTACACTTTTTCCCAATCTACACACAGTACCCCATAATGACAAAGCAAAAACAGTAGGGTTTTTTTGTTTGCAAATTTAGATTTTTTTTGTAAATATATGAAATGGCACATTTACATAAGTATTCAGACCCTTTACTCAGTACTTTGTTGAATCACCTTTGGCAGCGATTACACCCAAGAAGACTCGAGACTATGACGCTAAAATCTTGGCACACCTGTATTTGAGGAGTTTCTCCCATTCTTCTCTGCAGATCCTCTAAAGCTCTGTCAGGTTGGGCGGGGAGCGTTGCTGCACAGCTATTTTCAGATCTCTCCAGAGATGTTCGATCGGGTTCATGTCTGGGCTCGGGCTGGGCCACTCAAGGACATTCAGAGACTTGTACCAAAGCCACTCCTGCGTTGTCTTGGCTTAGGGTCGTTGTCCTGTTGGAAGGTGAACCTTCGTCCCAGTCTGAGGTCCTGAGCGCTCTGGAGAAGGTTTTCATCAAGGATCTCTCTGTACTTTGCTTTGTTCATCTTTCCCTCTAACTTGACTAGTCTCCCAGTCCCTACCACTAAAAAACTTCCCCACAGCATGATGATGGTGCCAGGTTTCATCTAGACGTGATGCTTGGCATTCAGGTCAAATAGTTCAGTCTTGGTTTTATCAGACCAGTGAATCTTGTTTCTCATGGTCTGAGAGTCCTTTAGTTGCCTTTTGGCAAACTCCAAGCCAGCTGTCATGTGCCTTTTACTGAGGAGTGGAATCCATCTGGCCACTACACCATAAAGGCCTGATTGGTGGAGCGCTGCAGAGATTGTTGTCCTTTTGGAACTTTCTCCCATCTCCACAGAGGAATTCTGGAGTTCTGTCCAAGTGATCATCAGGTACTTGGTCACCTCCCTGACCAAGGCCCTTCTCCCCTGATTGCTCAGTTTGGCCGGGTAGCCAGCTCTAAGAAGAGTCTTGTTGGTTCCAAACTTATTCCGTTTAAGAACGATGGAGGCCACTGTGTTCTTGGGGACCTTCAATGCTGCAGACATATTTTGGTACCCTTCCCCAGATCTGTGCCTCGACACAATCCTGACTCCGAGCTCTACGGACAATTCCTTCAACCTCGTGGCTTAGTTTTTGCTATGACATGCACTGTCAGCTGTGGAACCTTACATAGACCAGTGTGTGCCTTTCCAAATCATGTACAACCAATTGAATTTACCACAGGTGGACTCCAATCAAGTTGTAGAAACATCTCAAGGATGTTCAATGGAAACAGGATGCACCTGAGCTCAATGTCGAGTCTCATAGCAAAGTGTCTGAATACTTATGTAAATAAGGTATTTCTGTTTTGTATTTTTTATACATTTGCAAAAATGTCAAAAAAAATGTTTTCGCTTTGTCATTATGGGGTATTGTGTGTAGATTGAGGAATTGTTTTAAGAATAAGACTAATGTAACAATGTGGAAAAAGGGGTCTGAATATTTTCAGAATGCTCTATACTTGATCCACGTTCTGCTACTGCTCATATTCCAGTGTCTCATAAACGATATTGATTTAAAACTAGTCTCACTTGTAGGAATGCTATTCACACAAATCTATATCAGCCCAGTCAGTCTGGAGCTACTGAGATGGTCCTGCAAATAGGCTTTGATGTTGTTTGATTGTACCCTGCAGTAGGGCTGAGTGTCTGCATCGAGCCTCCTTCAGTGGAGTGTTATACAGTGCTGTGTGCCTGCCCTGCTGTTGTTGCTGCTGAAGCTTTGGCTAGTGAATGGTAGAGGTCAGGGTCAAGAGCATTAGTGGGAGGGCCCACTCCCCACATTTTCCATTCTCAGCCCCCCGGATCACCTTTCACTGTTGCCTGGCTACCCATCCACATCACGCCGACATTTCTTCTCCACCATGAGTCTGGATTTGCCACCCTCCCTGACGATCTCTAGAATGCGAACACATTCTGACCGTTCTGATTTGTCCCAGAAACCGATGGGTTGGGCCTGAGCCGACCTGCATGATGACATTGTCAACTTTGATACGGTGACTGGTTGGATTTGTAAGACGATCCATTCGCTGATGAATTTGTTTTGTACAACGCGCCCTGTCATTTTGAAATGAAGTCACACAAACAACTTGTAGGATGGCAGCCCTCTACCTTCTCCTATACCTCTGGTGGGATGAGGCTGCTCATGACTGCAGCCCTCTGCCTTCTCCTATACCTCTGGTGGGATGAGGCTGCTCATGACTGCAGCCCTCTGCCTTCTCCTATACCTCTGGTGGGATGAGGCTGCTCATGACTGCAGCCCTCTGCCTTCTCCTATACCTCTGGTGGGATGAGGCTGCTCATGACTGCAGCCCTCTACCTTCTCCTATACCTCTGGTGGGATGAGGCTGCTCATGACTGCAGCCCTCTGCCTTCTCCTATACCTCTGGTGGGATGAGGCTGCTCATGACTGCAGCCCTCTACCTTCTCCTATACCTCTGGTGGGATGAGGCTGCTCATGACTGCAGCCCTCTACCTTCTCCTATACCTCTGGTGGGATGAGGCTGCTCATGACTGCAGCCCTCTGCCTTCTCCTATACCTCTGGTGGGATGAGGCTGCTCATGACTGCAGCCCTCTGCCTTCTCCTATACCTCTGGTGGGATGAGGCTGCTCATGACTGCAGCCCTCTACCTTCTCCTATACCTCTGGTGGGATGAGGCTGCTCATGACTGCAGCCCTCTGCCTTCTCCTATACCTCTGGTGGGATGAGGCTGCTCATGACTGCAGCCCTCTACCTTCTCCTATACCTCTGGTGGGATGAGGCTGCTCATGACTGCAGCCCTCTACCTTCTCCTATACCTCTGGTGGGATGAGGCTGCTCATGACTGCAGCCCTCTGCCTTCTCCTATACCTCTGGTGGGATGAGGCTGCTCATGACTGCAGCCCTCTGCCTTCTCCTATACCTCTGGTGGGATGAGGCTGCTCATGACTGCAGCCCTCTACCTTCTCCTATACCTCTGGTGGGATGAGGCTGCTCATGACTGCAGCCCTCTGCCTTCTCCTATACCTCTGGTGGGATGAGGCTGCTCATGACTGCAGCCCTCTGCCTTCTCCTATACCTCTGGTGGGATGAGGCTGCTCATGACTGCAGCCCTCTGCCTTCTCCTATACCTCTGGTGGGATGAGGCTGCTCATGACTGCAGCCCTCTGCCTTCTCCTATACCTCTGGTGGGATGAGGCTGCTCATGACTGCAGCCCTCTGCCTTCTCCTATACCTCTGGTGGGATGAGGCTGCTCATGACTGCAGCCCTCTGCCTTCTCCTATACCTCTGGTGGGATGAGGCTGCTCATGACTGCAGCCCTCTGCCTTCTCCTATACCTCTGGTGGGATGAGGCTGCTCATGACTGCAGCCCTCTGCCTTCTCCTATACCTCTGGTGGGATGAGGCTGCTCATGACTGCAGCCCTCTGCCTTCTCCTATACCTCTGGTGGGATGAGGCTGCTCATGACTGCAGCCCTCTGCCTTCTCCTATACCTCTGGTGGGATGAGGCTGCTCATGACTGCAGCCCTCTGCCTTCTCCTATACCTCTGGTGGGATGAGGCTGCTCATGACTGCAGCCCTCTGCCTTCTCCTATACCTCTGGTGGGATGAGGCTGCTCATGACTGCAGCCCTCTGCCTTCTCCTATACCTCTGGTGGGATGAGGCTGCTCATGACTGCAGCCCTCTGCCTTCTCCTATACCTCTGGTGGGATGAGGCTGCTCATGACTGCAGCCCTCTGCCTTCTCCTATACCTCTGGTGGGATGAGGCTGCTCATGACTGCAGCCCTCTGCCTTCTCCTATACCTCTGGTGGGATGAGGCTGCTCATGACTGCAGCCCTCTGCCTTCTCCTATACCTCTGGTGGGATGAGGCTGCTCATGACTGCAGCCCTCTGCCTTCTCCTATACCTCTGGTGGGATGAGGCTGCTCATGACTGCAGCCCTCTGCCTTCTCCTATACCTCTGGTGGGATGAGGCTGCTCATGACTGCAGCCCTCTGCCTTCTCCTATACCTCTGGTGGGATGAGGCTGCTCATGACTGCAGCCCTCTGCCTTCTCCTATACCTCTGGTGGGATGAGGCTGCTCATGACTGCAGCCCTCTGCCTTCTCCTATACCTCTGGTGGGATGAGGCTGCTCATGACTGCAGCCCTCTGCCTTCTCCTATACCTCTGGTGGGATGAGGCTGCTCATGACTGCAGCCCTCTGCCTTCTCCTATACCTCTGGTGGGATGAGGCTGCTCATGACTGCAGCCCTCTGCCTTCTCCTATACCTCTGGTGGGATGAGGCTGCTCATGACTGCAGCCCTCTGCCTTCTCCTATACCTCTGGTGGGATGAGGCTGCTCATGACTGCAGCCCTCTGCCTTCTCCTATACCTCTGGTGGGATGAGGCTGCTCATGACTGCAGCCCTCTGCCTTCTCCTATACCTCTGGTGGGATGAGGCTGCTCATGACTGCAGCCCTCTGCCTTCTCCTATACCTCTGGTGGGATGAGGCTGCTCATGACTGCAGCCCTCTGCCTTCTCCTATACCTCTGGTGGGATGAGGCTGCTCATGACTGCAGCCCTCTGCCTTCTCCTATACCTCTGGTGGGATGAGGCTGCTCATGACTGCAGCCCTCTGCCTTCTCCTATACCTCTGGTGGGATGAGGCTGCTCATGACTGCAGCCCTTTACCTTCTCCTATACCTCTGGTGGGATGAGGCTGCTCATGACTGCAGCCCTCTGCCTTCTCCTATACCTCTGGTGGGATGAGGCTGCTCATGACTGCAGCCCTTTACCTTCTCCTATACCTCTGGTGGGATGAGGCTGCTCATGACTGCAGCCCTCTGCCTTCTCCTATACCTCTGGTGGGATGAGGCTGCTCATGACTGCAGCCCTTTACCTTCTCCTATACCTCTGGTGGGATGAGGCTGCTCATGACTGCAGCCCTCTGCCTTCTCCTATACCTCTGGTGGGATGAGGCTGCTCATGACTGCAGCCCTTTACCTTCTCCTATACCTCTGGTGGGATGAGGCTGCTCATGACTGCAGCCCTCTGCCTTCTCCTATACCTCTGGTGGGATGAGGCTGCTCATGACTGCAGCCCTCTGCCTTCTCCTATACCTCTGGTGGGATGAGGCTGCTCATGACTGCAGCCCTCTGCCTTCTCCTATACCTCTGGTGGGATGAGGCTGCTCATGACTGCAGCCCTTTGCCTTCTCCTATACCTCTGGTGGGATGAGGCTGCTCATGACTGCAGCCCTCTGCCTTCTCCTATACCTCTGGTGGGATGAGGCTGCTCATGACTGCAGCCCTCTGCCTTCTCCTATACCTCTGGTGGGATGAGGCTGCTCATGACTGCAGCCCTCTGCCTTCTCCTATACCTCTGGTGGGATGAGGCTGCTCATGACTGCAGCCCTCTGCCTTCTCCTATACCTCTGGTGGGATGAGGCTGCTCATGACTGCAGCCCTCTGCCTTCTCCTATACCTCTGGTGGGATGAGGCTGCTCATGACTGCAGCCCTCTGCCTTCTCCTATACCTCTGGTGGGATGAGGCTGCTCATGACTGCAGCCCTCTGCCTTCTCCTATACCTCTGGTGGGATGAGGCTGCTCATGACTGCAGCCCTCTGCCTTCTCCTATACCTCTGGTGGGATGAGGCTGCTCATGACTGCAGCCCTCTGCCTTCTCCTATACCTCTGGTGGGATGAGGCTGCTCATGACTGCAGCCCTCTGCCTTCTCCTATACCTCTGGTGGGATGAGGCTGCTCATGACTGCAGCCCTCTGCCTTCTCCTATACCTCTGGTGGGATGAGGCTGCTCATGACTGCAGCCCTCTGCCTTCTCCTATACCTCTGGTGGGATGAGGCTGCTCATGACTGCAGCCCTCTGCCTTCTCCTATACCTCTGGTGGGATGAGGCTGCTCATGACTGCAGCCCTCTGCCTTCTCCTATACCTCTGGTGGGATGAGGCTGCTCATGACTGCAGCCCTCTGCCTTCTCCTATACCTCTGGTGGGATGAGGCTGCTCATGACTGCAGCCCTCTGCCTTCTCCTATACCTCTGGTGGGATGAGGCTGCTCATGACTGCAGCCCTCTGCCTTCTCCTATACCTCTGGTGGGATGAGGCTGCTCATGACTGCAGCCCTCTGCCTTCTCCTATACCTCTGGTGGGATGAGGCTGCTCATGACTGCAGCCCTCTGCCTTCTCCTATACCTCTGGTGGGATGAGGCTGCTCATGACTGCAGCCCTCTGCCTTCTCCTATACCTCTGGTGGGATGAGGCTGCTCATGACTGCAGCCCTCTGCCTTCTCCTATACCTCTGGTGGGATGAGGCTGCTCATGACTGCAGCCCTCTGCCTTCTCCTATACCTCTGGTGGGATGAGGCTGCTCATGACTGCAGCCCTCTGCCTTCTCCTATACCTCTGGTGGGATGAGGCTGCTCATGACTGCAGCCCTCTGCCTTCTCCTATACCTCTGGTGGGATGAGGCTGCTCATGACTGCAGCCCTCTGCCTTCTCCTATACCTCTGGTGGGATGAGGCTGCTCATGACTGCAGCCCTCTGCCTTCTCCTATACCTCTGGTGGGATGAGGCTGCTCATGACTGCAGCCCTCTGCCTTCTCCTATACCTCTGGTGGGATGAGGCTGCTCATGACTGCAGCCCTCTGCCTTCTCCTATACCTCTGGTGGGATGAGGCTGCTCATGACTGCAGCCCTCTGCCTTCTCCTATACCTCTGGTGGGATGAGGCTGCTCATGACTGCAGCCCTCTGCCTTCTCCTATACCTCTGGTGGGATGAGGCTGCTCATGACTGCAGCCCTCTGCCTTCTCCTATACCTCTGGTGGGATGAGGCTGCTCATGACTGCAGCCCTCTGCCTTCTCCTATACCTCTGGTGGGATGAGGCTGCTCATGACTGCAGCCCTCTGCCTTCTCCTATACCTCTGGTGGGATGAGGCTGCTCATGACTGCAGCCCTCTGCCTTCTCCTATACCTCTGGTGGGATGAGGCTGCTCATGACTGCAGCCCTCTGCCTTCTCCTATACCTCTGGTGGGATGAGGCTGCTCATGACTGCAGCCCTCTGCCTTCTCCTATACCTCTGGTGGGATGAGGCTGCTCATGACTGCAGCCCTCTGCCTTCTCCTATACCTCTGGTGGGATGAGGCTGCTCATGACTGCAGCCCTCTGCCTTCTCCTATACCTCTGGTGGGATGAGGCTGCTCATGACTGCAGCCCTCTGCCTTCTCCTATACCTCTGGTGGGATGAGGCTGCTCATGACTGCAGCCCTCTGCCTTCTCCTATACCTCTGGTGGGATGAGGCTGCTCATGACTGCAGCCCTCTGCCTTCTCCTATACCTCTGGTGGGATGAGGCTGCTCATGACTGCAGCCCTCTGCCTTCTCCTATACCTCTGGTGGGATGAGGCTGCTCATGACTGCAGCCCTCTGCCTTCTCCTATACCTCTGGTGGGATGAGGCTGCTCATGACTGCAGCCCTCTGCCTTCTCCTATACCTCTGGTGGGATGAGGCTGCTCATGACTGCAGCCCTCTGCCTTCTCCTATACCTCTGGTGGGATGAGGCTGCTCATGACTGCAGCCCTCTGCCTTCTCCTATACCTCTGGTGGGATGAGGCTGCTCATGACTGCAGCCCTCTGCCTTCTCCTATACCTCTGGTGGGATGAGGCTGCTCATGACTGCAGCCCTCTGCCTTCTCCTATACCTCTGGTGGGATGAGGCTGCTCATGACTGCAGCCCTCTGCCTTCTCCTATACCTCTGGTGGGATGAGGCTGCTCATGACTGCAGCCCTCTGCCTTCTCCTATACCTCTGGTGGGATGAGGCTGCTCATGACTGCAGCCCTCTGCCTTCTCCTATACCTCTGGTGGGATGAGGCTGCTCATGACTGCAGCCCTCTGCCTTCTCCTATACCTCTGGTGGGATGAGGCTGCTCATGACTGCAGCCCTCTGCCTTCTCCTATACCTCTGGTGGGATGAGGCTGCTCATGACTGCAGCCCTCTGCCTTCTCCTATACCTCTGGTGGGATGAGGCTGCTCATGACTGCAGCCCTCTGCCTTCTCCTATACCTCTGGTGGGATGAGGCTGCTCATGACTGCAGCCCTCTGCCTTCTCCTATACCTCTGGTGGGATGAGGCTGCTCATGACTGCAGCCCTCTGCCTTCTCCTATACCTCTGGTGGGATGAGGCTGCTCATGACTGCAGCCCTCTGCCTTCTCCTATACCTCTGGTGGGATGAGGCTGCTCATGACTGCAGCCCTCTGCCTTCTCCTATACCTCTGGTGGGATGAGGCTGCTCATGACTGCAGCCCTCTGCCTTCTCCTATACCTCTGGTGGGATGAGGCTGCTCATGACTGCAGCCCTCTGCCTTCTCCTATACCTCTGGTGGGATGAGGCTGCTCATGACTGCAGCCCTCTGCCTTCTCCTATACCTCTGGTGGGATGAGGCTGCTCATGACTGCAGCCCTCTGCCTTCTCCTATACCTCTGGTGGGATGAGGCTGCTCATGACTGCAGCCCTCTGCCTTCTCCTATACCTCTGGTGGGATGAGGCTGCTCATGACTGCAGCCCTCTGCCTTCTCCTATACCTCTGGTGGGATGAGGCTGCTCATGACTGCAGCCCTCTGCCTTCTCCTATACCTCTGGTGGGATGAGGCTGCTCATGACTGCAGCCCTCTGCCTTCTCCTATACCTCTGGTGGGATGAGGCTGCTCATGACTGCAGCCCTCTGCCTTCTCCTATACCTCTGGTGGGATGAGGCTGCTCATGACTGCAGCCCTCTGCCTTCTCCTATACCTCTGGTGGGATGAGGCTGCTCATGACTGCAGCCCTCTGCCTTCTCCTATACCTCTGGTGGGATGAGGCTGCTCATGACTGCAGCCCTCTGCCTTCTCCTATACCTCTGGTGGGATGAGGCTGCTCATGACTGCAGCCCTCTGCCTTCTCCTATACCTCTGGTGGGATGAGGCTGCTCATGACTGCAGCCCTCTGCCTTCTCCTATACCTCTGGTGGGATGAGGCTGCTCATGACTGCAGCCCTCTGCCTTCTCCTATACCTCTGGTGGGATGAGGCTGCTCATGACTGCAGCCCTCTGCCTTCTCCTATACCTCTGGTGGGATGAGGCTGCTCATGACTGCAGCCCTCTGCCTTCTCCTATACCTCTGGTGGGATGAGGCTGCTCATGACTGCAGCCCTCTGCCTTCTCCTATACCTCTGGTGGGATGAGGCTGCTCATGACTGCAGCCCTCTGCCTTCTCCTATACCTCTGGTGGGATGAGGCTGCTCATGACTGCAGCCCTCTGCCTTCTCCTATACCTCTGGTGGGATGAGGCTGCTCATGACTGCAGCCCTCTGCCTTCTCCTATACCTCTGGTGGGATGAGGCTGCTCATGACTGCAGCCCTCTGCCTTCTCCTATACCTCTGGTGGGATGAGGCTGCTCATGACTGCAGCCCTCTGCCTTCTCCTATACCTCTGGTGGGATGAGGCTGCTCATGACTGCAGCCCTCTGCCTTCTCCTATACCTCTGGTGGGATGAGGCTGCTCATGACTGCAGCCCTCTGCCTTCTCCTATACCTCTGGTGGGATGAGGCTGCTCATGACTGCAGCCCTCTACCTTCTCCTATACCTCTGGTGGGATGAGGCTGCTCATGACTGCAGCCCTCTGCCTTCTCCTATACCTCTGGTGGGATGAGGCTGCTCATGACTGCAGCCCTCTACCTTCTCCTATACCTCTGGTGGGATGAGGCTGCTCATGACTGCAGCCCTCTACCTTCTCCTATACCTCTGGTGGGATGAGGCTGCTCATGACTGCAGCCCTCTGCCTTCTCCTATACCTCTGGTGGGATGAGGCTGCTCATGACTGCAGCCCTCTGCCTTCTCCTATACCTCTGGTGGGATGAGGCTGCTCATGACTGCAGCCCTCTACCTTCTCCTATACCTCTGGTGGGATGAGGCTGCTCATGACTGCAGCCCTCTGCCTTCTCCTATACCTCTGGTGGGATGAGGCTGCTCATGACTGCAGCCCTCTACCTTCTCCTATACCTCTGGTGGGATGAGGCTGCTCATGACTGCAGCCCTCTACCTTCTCCTATACCTCTGGTGGGATGAGGCTGCTCATGACTGCAGCCCTCTGCCTTCTCCTATACCTCTGGTGGGATGAGGCTGCTCATGACTGCAGCCCTCTGCCTTCTCCTATACCTCTGGTGGGATGAGGCTGCTCATGACTGCAGCCCTCTACCTTCTCCTATACCTCTGGTGGGATGAGGCTGCTCATGACTGCAGCCCTCTGCCTTCTCCTATACCTCTGGTGGGATGAGGCTGCTCATGACTGCAGCCCTCTGCCTTCTCCTATACCTCTGGTGGGATGAGGCTGCTCATGACTGCAGCCCTCTGCCTTCTCCTATACCTCTGGTGGGATGAGGCTGCTCATGACTGCAGCCCTCTGCCTTCTCCTATACCTCTGGTGGGATGAGGCTGCTCATGACTGCAGCCCTCTGCCTTCTCCTATACCTCTGGTGGGATGAGGCTGCTCATGACTGCAGCCCTCTGCCTTCTCCTATACCTCTGGTGGGATGAGGCTGCTCATGACTGCAGCCCTCTGCCTTCTCCTATACCTCTGGTGGGATGAGGCTGCTCATGACTGCAGCCCTCTGCCTTCTCCTATACCTCTGGTGGGATGAGGCTGCTCATGACTGCAGCCCTCTGCCTTCTCCTATACCTCTGGTGGGATGAGGCTGCTCATGACTGCAGCCCTCTGCCTTCTCCTATACCTCTGGTGGGATGAGGCTGCTCATGACTGCAGCCCTCTGCCTTCTCCTATACCTCTGGTGGGATGAGGCTGCTCATGACTGCAGCCCTCTGCCTTCTCCTATACCTCTGGTGGGATGAGGCTGCTCATGACTGCAGCCCTCTGCCTTCTCCTATACCTCTGGTGGGATGAGGCTGCTCATGACTGCAGCCCTCTGCCTTCTCCTATACCTCTGGTGGGATGAGGCTGCTCATGACTGCAGCCCTCTGCCTTCTCCTATACCTCTGGTGGGATGAGGCTGCTCATGACTGCAGCCCTCTGCCTTCTCCTATACCTCTGGTGGGATGAGGCTGCTCATGACTGCAGCCCTCTGCCTTCTCCTATACCTCTGGTGGGATGAGGCTGCTCATGACTGCAGCCCTCTGCCTTCTCCTATACCTCTGGTGGGATGAGGCTGCTCATGACTGCAGCCCTCTGCCTTCTCCTATACCTCTGGTGGGATGAGGCTGCTCATGACTGCAGCCCTCTGCCTTCTCCTATACCTCTGGTGGGATGAGGCTGCTCATGACTGCAGCCCTCTGCCTTCTCCTATACCTCTGGTGGGATGAGGCTGCTCATGACTGCAGCCCTCTGCCTTCTCCTATACCTCTGGTGGGATGAGGCTGCTCATGACTGCAGCCCTCTGCCTTCTCCTATACCTCTGGTGGGATGAGGCTGCTCATGACTGCAGCCCTCTGCCTTCTCCTATACCTCTGGTGGGATGAGGCTGCTCATGACTGCAGCCCTCTGCCTTCTCCTATACCTCTGGTGGGATGAGGCTGCTCATGACTGCAGCCCTCTGCCTTCTCCTATACCTCTGGTGGGATGAGGCTGCTCATGACTGCAGCCCTCTGCCTTCTCCTATACCTCTGGTGGGATGAGGCTGCTCATGACTGCAGCCCTCTGCCTTCTCCTATACCTCTGGTGGGATGAGGCTGCTCATGACTGCAGCCCTCTGCCTTCTCCTATACCTCTGGTGGGATGAGGCTGCTCATGACTGCAGCCCTCTGCCTTCTCCTATACCTCTGGTGGGATGAGGCTGCTCATGACTGCAGCCCTTTGCCTTCTCCTATACCTCTGGTGGGATGAGGCTGCTCATGACTGCAGCCCTTTGCCTTCTCCTATACCTCTGGTGGGATGAGGCTGCTCATGACTGCAGCCCTCTGCCTTCTCCTATACCTCTGGTGGGATGAGGCTGCTCATGACTGCAGCCCTCTGCCTTCTCCTATACCTCTGGTGGGATGAGGCTGCTCATGACTGCAGCCCTTTGCCTTCTCCTATACCTCTGGTGGGATGAGGCTGCTCATGACTGCAGCCCTTTGCCTTCTCCTATACCTCTGGTGGGATGAGGCTGCTCATGACTGCAGCCCTCTGCCTTCTCCTATACCTCTGGTGGGATGAGGCTGCTCATGACTGCAGCCCTCTGCCTTCTCCTATACCTCTGGTGGGATGAGGCTGCTCATGACTGCAGCCCTCTACCTTCTCCTATACCTCTGGTGGGATGAGGCTGCTCTCTGGTGATGTAAAACAACATTACACCTCCTGCCTCCTTTATCATCTCAACCTCAATTTGCCCTGTAAAACCTGCTCTCAAAATTACTGATGCATTTTTTAAACTCATGCGTGTACTTCATGGATTCAGGTTCATTTATATTAATTGAAATGCTGTTCATAATTTCAATGTACCAATTCTCATCAGATATTGATAATCTCATACATATGCTGTGACCTCTTTAAAACATAGCAAGCTAGGCTGTGTACAAGCTAAAGCAGTCTCCTTGTAGATTTTACATGAATGTCTATAGTCCTATTTCTCCCAGTGGGCCCTCTGTGTGTTTGAACTGTGGTCTTGTGACCGACCTCACAGCATGGCGTGAAGTGACACGTACTAACCCAGCATGACACAGCCACCCATCCCACAAATGGGCTCCTTGTTGGTCATTTATATAGTCATGTCTGAGGCACTGGGGACATTATTCTGTGGCAGAGGAAGAGCACCTTGATCCCAATACAGAACGGCCATAGAGTACTGGGCTCTCTGTCACCACTGGGGCCCTGGCCTGGCCAAGCCTTGACATCATTCAGTACTGTGACAGCTGATCCAGGTCCTCTGCCCTCTACACATTAGCCATTGTTTTCAGCCACATACTGTAAGATGCAAGCCCCTCATGCTATCTTTACACTCCCTCACTCACATTCTTAGCCTACTATAAGGCTGGTGTTTAGCCAATGACATTGTCTACAGAGCAAGTTGTATAAAGTAGCCACTTTAATTAACTCTATTTACATGTACATACTAGAGGTCGACTCTAGTAATCGGCAAGGCCGATTAATTAGGGCCGATTTTCAAGTTTTCATAACAATCGGTAATTGGCCTTTTTGGACGACGATTACATTGCAATCCACGAGGAAACTGCGTGGCAGGCTGACCACCTGTTACGCGAGTGTAGCCTCAAATGGACCTTGTGGCTGCAACGAGCCAAGGTAAGTTGCTAGCTAGCATTAAACTTATCTTATAAAAAACAATCACTGTTCACGTATTCACTAGTTAACTACACATGGTTGATGATATTACTAGGTTAACTAGCTTGTCCTGCGTTGCATATAATCAATGCGGTCCCTGTTAATTTATCATTGTATCACAGCCTACTTCACCTTCGCCAAAAGGGTGATGATTTAAGAAAAGCGCATTCGCGAAAAAAACACAATCGTTTCACAAATGTACCTAACCAAAAACATCAATGCCTTTCTTAAAATCAAGACACAGAAGTATATATTTTTTAAACCTGCATATTTAGTTAATAGAAATTCATGTTGGTAGGCAATATTAACTAAGGAAATTGTGTCTCTTCTCTTGCGTTCAGTGCAAACAGAGTCAGGGTATATGCAACAGTTCGGGCTGAATGGCTCGTTGCAAACTGTGTGAAGACCGAATTTTACATTATTATGACATAACATTGAAGGTTGTGTAATGTAACAGCAATATTTAGACTTAGGGTTGCCACCCATTTGATAAAATACGGAACGGTTCTGTATTTCACTGAAAGAATAAACATTTTGTTTTCGAAATGATAGTTTCCGGATTTAACCATATTAATGACCAAAGGCTCATATTTATGTGTATTTATTATAATTAAGTATATGATTTGATAGAGCAGGCCGACTGAGCGGTGGTAGGAAGCAGCAGGATCGTAAGCATTCATTCAAACAGCACTTTACTGCATTTTGCCAGCAGCTCTTAGCAATGCTTGAAGCACAGCTGTTTATGACTATCAACTCCCGAGATTAGGCTGGCAATACTAAAGTGCCTATAAGAACATCCAATAGTCAAAGGTATATGAAAATACAAATGGTATAGAGAGAAAAAGTCAACGTGTCAGAATTCCTATAATAACTACAACCTAAAACCTCTTAACTGGGAATATTGAATCACCAGCTTTCATATGTTCTCATGTTCTGAGCAAGGAACTTAAACGTTAGCTTTTTTACATGGCACATATTGCACTTTTACTATCTTCTCCAACACTTTGTTTTTGCATTATTTAAACCAAATTGAACATGTTTCATTATTTATTTGAGACTAAATAGATTGTATTTATGTATTATATTAAGTAAAAATAAGTGTTCATGCAGTATTGTTGTAATTGTCATTATTAAAAATATATATATAAAAATCGGCCAATTAATCGCATTTCACTAAGATCTACACCTGTTGGATTCAGCCCATGTGACTAATCAAATTTGAGTAGATTTAGAGAAGACACTCTCTTGACTGTATGATCTGTGCACTCTGTTGGTTGCTTTAGTTTCACTGAATAACGTATTTATGCTGTTGTTTTTCAACAATATCTGCTCAGTTATGTGTAAAATGTAAAGCGTGGAAATTCTCTGAATTCCTGTGATAGGCTTACAGTCCGGAACTACAGACTAGTGCTCAACTCTTTAATGTAGTTACAAGGCAACAGGCTGCTACAGTCAGTGTACTTCCCCCTACTGTAGTTAGCGCTTGAAACCGGACCCTGCCTGTAAAACAAACCATGTCTTTATCTCTGCCCAGGGAAACTCAACTACATGTAGCATATACATCAAAAAATGATGGATCCCTGGCTTCCTTGGGCTCTATAGTGGTCATTCTTTATAGCAAGGAGCAGCAAGGTCCAAGGACAGCTGGTTGGAGAATACTATGTGGACTTTCCAGGCTCCCTGGTATCTAGTAGTAAAATTATACAGGCACTTCTATTGTTTGCCCCTGATGAGTCACTGATTACGAGCACCTGTAACAAGGCCTCAGAATTCTTCCAGATCCTGGTGTTCTTGATCAGGAACAGAACAGATCACATCTCATGCTTTTCCTTGTCTGATTCTCTCTTTCTCTCGCTTTCTCTCTCTCTCTCTCTCAATTCAAGGTGCTTTATTGGCATGGCAAATATGTTTACATTGCCAAAGCAAGTGAAATAGATAATATACAACATTTAAATAAACAATGAAAAATGTACAGTAAACATTACACTCCCAAGTTTCAAAGTAATAGAGGCATTTGCTATAACGATGTGCAAATACAAAAGGAAAAATTAATATGGGTATATTTACAATGGTGTTTGTTCTTCACTGGTTTCCCATTTCTTGTGGCAACAGATCACAAATATTGCTGCTGTGATTGCATTGTATTTCACCCAATATATATATATATGGGAGTTCATCAAAATTGGGTTTGTGTTTTAATTCTTTGTGGGTCTGTGTAATCTGAGGGAAATTGTGTCTCTAACGTGGTCATACATTTTGCAGGAGGTTAGGAGGTGCAGCTCTGTTTCCACCTCATTTTGTGGGCAGTGTGCACATAGCCTAGTCTTCTCTTGAGAGCCAGGTCTAATTAGCAGGTATCGGCCTAATCCTGCTCTGCATGCATTATTTGGTGTTTTACGTTGTACACAGAGATGTTTTCGCAGAATTCTGCACGCAGTCTCAATTTGGTATTTGTCCCATTTTTTTGTGAATTATTGGTTGGTGAGCAGACCCCAGACCTTACAACCACAAAGGGCAATAGGGTTCTATAAATGATTCAAGAATTTTTAGCCAGATCCTAATTGGTATGTCGAATTTTATGTTCCTTTTGATGGCATTTTAAGACCCGTCTGTCTCTCAGATCGTTCACAGCTTTGTGGAAGTTACATATGGTGCTGCTGTTTAGGCTGAGGTTGGTAGAGTTTGTTGTGTGCTCTAAGTCAACAGTGTATAGATGGAATTTGTATTTGTGGTCCTGGCAACTGGACCAGTATTTTTGTCTAACTGAGGTTTACTGTCAGGGCCCAGGTCTGACAGAATCTGTGCAGAATATCTAGGTGCTGCTGTAGGCACTCCTTGGGTGGAGACAGGAGCACCAGATCATCAGCAAACACTAGACATTTAACGTCAGATTCTAGTAGGGTGAGGCCAGGTGCTGCAGACTCTTCTACTGCTCTTGCCAATCAGTTAATATATACAGTGCCTTGCAAAAGTATTCATCCCCCTTGGCGTTTTTCCTATTTTTTTTGCCTTACAACATGTAATTAAAATGGATTTTTATTTGGATTTCATGTAACAGACATACAAAAAATAGTCCAAATTGGTGAAGGGAAATGCAAAAAAATAAATAAAATGAAGTGTGCGTGCATAAAGTTGAAGTCAGAAGTTTACATACACCTTAGCCAAATACATTTAAACTCAGTTTTTCACAATTCCTGACATTTAATCTTAGTAAAAAATCCCTGTTTTAGGTCAGTTAGGATCACCACTTTATTTTAAGAATGTGAAATGTCAGAATAATAGTAGAGCGAGTGATTTATTTCAGCTTTTATTTCTTTCATCACATTCCCAGTGGGTCAGAAGTTTACATACACTCAATTCCTGTTTGGTAGCATTGCGCTTAAATTATTTAACTTGGGTCAAACATTACGGGTAGCCTTCCACAAGCTTCCCAGAATAAGTTGGGTGAATTTTGGCCCATTCCTCCTGACAGAGCTGGTGTAACTGAGTCAGGTTTGTAGGCCTCCTTGCTCACACACGCTTTTTCAATTCTGCCCACAAATTGTCTATGGGATTGAGGTCAGGGCTTTATGATGGCCACTCCAATGTCTTGACTAAGTTGTCCTTAAGCCATTTTGCCACAACTTTGGAAGAATGCTTGGGGTCATTGTCCATTTGGAAGACCCATTTGTGACCAAGCTTTAACTTCCTGACTGATGTCTTGAGATGTTGCTTCAATATATCCACATAATTTTTCTACCTCATGATGCCATCTATTTTGTGAAGTGCACCAGTCCCTCCTGCAGCACAGCACCCCCACAACATGATGCTGCCACCCCGTTCTTCACGGTTGGGATGGTGTTCTTCGGCTTGCAAGCCTTCCCCTTTTCCCTCCAAACATAACAATGGTCATTATGGCCAAACAGTTCTATTTTTGTTTCATCAGACCAGAGGACATTTCTCCAAAAAGTACGTATAGTGTGCTCTATACCAAATTAGCATACCCCCTGAGTCTCTTCCCTGTTTCACACCTGGTAGTTTGGTGGATGGGACTACCAGCTCTCTGTAACCTAGAGGGCAACCAGTGGATCCATCTCCCCTATACCATGTTTCTTGTAGGATAACAATGTCTGTATTTCCAATATCTTTTAATTAAGTCTGGGTTCCTGCTCTTCAGGCCAAAGGCAGATGACCTCAGACCTTGTATATTCCAGGATGAGATAGTAAAAGATTCTCTCGCTCTCAGGCTGCAGATAGCCCAGGAGGAGCACCGTACAGTGGAGGTGGAGAAGGTCAACCTGGAACAGAAGCTGAGGGATGAGATCAACTGTGCCAAGCAGGAGGCCCAGCGGCTGAAGGAGCTCCGCGAGGGCACCGAGAACGAGCTGAGTAGGCAGAAATACGCCGAGGAGGAGCTGGACCAGGTACTGGACTGTACCACTTTGGGGAGGGACAGGTGTGGAGAACAAATGCATGTGGATGAGAGAGGGGGAATTAGTCTAGCGGGGTACTTGTTGAGAAACAAGGTGTGGTTGAGGCCACTAACATGATCCTGTAGATTAATGCCAGAGAGGGGAGACTTGACTGAACTTTGTTAACCACTCTATATTCTAGGGAGCCAGCTATACATTTAGATGGATCAGATGCAGAATGCTATCAGTAGGCATAACTCCCACTCAGCTCTTTGCCCATCAGGGAAATGGCAGGAAAAGAAGCAGCGGTCGGCCCACACAGGGCAGCTGAGCCGAGGGCTCATGTTGTGTACTCTCTTCATTCTACTACGATCACGATGGTCTCCTGAGAACACTGTAGTCTGCTGGAGGAAGCAATAGTCACTCCTTTATCTGATTTCTGTGTGTAAGAATCCAGCTCAGTATGTTTTCATATGACGTAAGGATTAGATTCACCACTCCTGACTGCAGACAGGGCATATTGCACCCTAAACCATGGCCTAGTTCTTCACAGGATTTAGAATGAAAATTTAATCCGGATGGTTTCTCTGGAGGCCTGTTATCTTGTTGTCAGGTCCCAGTGGAGGTCAAACCAGGTCAGCCCTCATGCCTGCCTGATCAGAAAAGAGAACCACACAGATGTCACATGGCCCCATATACAGCCCTAACTCTCCCCTGTGCACATGGCTTGCAGGCCCCCTGCTCACCTAACCCTAACTCTCCCCTGTGCACATGGCTTGCAGGCCCCCTGCTCACCTAGCCATAACTCTCCCTGTGCACATGGCTTGCAGCCCCCCTGCTCACCTAACCCTAACTCTCCCCTGTGCACATGGCTTGCAGGCTCCCTGCTCACCTAGCCCTAACTCTCCCCTGTGCACATGGCTTGCAGGCCCCCTGCTCACCTAGCCCTAACTCTCCCCTGTGCACATGGCTTGCAGGCTCCCTGCTCACCTAGCCCTAACTCTCCCCTGTGCACATGGCTTGCAGGCCCCCTGCTCACCTAACCCTAACTCTCCCCTGTGCACATGGCTTGCAGGCTCCCTGCTCACCTAACCCTAACTCTCCCCTGTGCAGATGGCTTGCAGGCCCCCTGCTCACCTAGCCATAACTCTCCCTGTGCACATGGCTTGCAGGCTCCCTGCTCACCTAGCCATAACTCTCCCTGTGCACATGGCTTGCAGGCTCCCTGCTCCCCTGGCTGGCCCAGTGCTGCTCCATTAAGGCTTGCCAGTGATTGAGTCTAAGGGCAGGTGGATGCCTCTATGGCTCTGGGCTCATTTGCACAGCTCTTAATGAGGCTGTCTGGAGACAAAGAGAGCGCTAGCTTTCACAAGCCAATGAGATCACATTTCCCTCTCCCACCTCCCCATCCACATTCACACCATGGTCCAGAGAGACACTGTGGGAATGATTCATTTGTGCTTAACCACTTTGACTTTTAGCGTGAAGACTTTTGTGTGTTCTTTTCACTGCTGTTTTGAGGCAGAAGAAGTTATATGCTGTAGGTTGACTTCTGGTCTTTGTGACGTGTGTATGTGTGTTTTTTTGCAGGTGCGCATGGCCCTGAAGAAAGCAGAGAAGGAGCTGGAGTCCCGCTGCAGCTGGTCCCCACCAGAGTCCCTCCAGAAGTGGCTCCAGCTCACCCATGAGGTGGAGGTGCAGTACTACAACATCAAGAAGCAGAACGCTGAGAAACAGCTACTGGTGGCTAAAGAAGGGGTGAGATGCCACAGGAGTAGAGATATACACCGCATGAGGACTAGAGATATATATATATATTCTACCATTCAAAAGTTTGGGGTCACTTAGAAATGTCCTTGTTTTTGAAAGAAAAGCAATTTTTTTCCTCCATTTAAACTAACATCAAATTGATCTGAAATACAGTGTATACATTGTTAATGTTGTATATGACTGTTGTAGCTGGAAACGGCAGATTTATTATGGAATATCTACATAGGTGTACAGAGGCCCATTATCAGCAACCATCACTCCTGTGTTCCAATGGCACGTTGTGTTAGCTAATCCAAGTTTATAATTTTAAATGGCTAATTGATCATTAAAAAACCCTTTTGCAATTATGTTAGCACAGCTGAAAACTGTTGTGCTGATTAAAGAAGCAACAAAACTGGCCTTCTTTAGACTAGTTGAGTATCTGGAGCATCAGCATTTGTGGGTTCGATTACAGGCTCAATATGTCCAGGAACAAATAACTTTCTTCTGAAACTCGTCAGTCTATTCTTGTTCTGAGAAATGAAGGCTATTCCATGCGAGAAATTGCCAAGAAACTGAAGATTCCGTACAACGCTGTGTACTACTCCCTTCACAGAACAGAGCAAACTGGCTCTAACCAGAATAGAAAGAGTGGGAGGCCCCGGTGCACAAGTACATTAGTGTCTAGTTTGAGAAACAGACGCCTCACAAGTCCTCAACTGGTAGCTTCATTAAATAGTACCCGCAAAACACCAGTCTCAACGTCAACAGTGCCGAGGCGACCCCGGGATGCTGGCCTTCTAGGCAGTTTACAACATTACCAATGTTTACACTGTATTTCTGATCAATTTGATGTTGTTTTAATGGACAAAAAAATGGTGTGTCTTTCAAAAACAAGGACATTTCTAAGTGATCCCAAACTTTTGAACGGTATACTATATATGCCGTATGAGGACTAGAGATATATGCCGTATGCGGACTAGAGATATATGCCGTATGCGGACTAGAGATATATGCCGTATGCGGACTAGAGATATATGCCGTATGAGGACTAGAGAGATATATTGTATGAGGACTAGATATATATATATATATATATATGCCGTATGAGGTCTAGAGATATATACTGTATGAGGACTAGATATATATATATATATATATGCCGTATGAGGACTAGATATATATGCCGTATGAGGACTAGATATATATGCCGTATGAGGACTAGATACATATGCCGTATGAGGACTAGATACATATGCCGTATGAGGACTAGATACATATGCCGTATGAGGACTAGATATATATGCCGTATGAGGACTAGATATACACTGCTCAAAAAAATAAAGGGAACACTTAAACAACACAATGTAACTCCAAGTCAATCACACTTCTGTGAAATCAAACTGTCCACTTAGGAAGCAACACTGATTGACAATAAATTTCACATGCTGTTGTGCAAATGGAATAGACAAAAGGTGGAAATTATAGGCAATTAGCAAGACACCCCCCAAAAAGGAATGGTTCTACAGGTGGTGACCACACACCGCTTCTCAGTTCCTATGCTTCCTGGCTGATGTTTTGGTCACTTTTGAATGCTGGCGGTGCTTTCACTCTAGTGGTAGCATGAGACGGAGTCTACAACCCACACAAGTGGCTCAGGTAGTGCAGCTCATCCAGGTTGGCACATCAATGCGAGCTGTGGCAAAAAGGTTTGCTGTGTCTGTCAGCGTAGAGTCCAGAGCATGGAGGCGCTACCAGGAGACAGGCCAGTACATCAGGAGACGTGGAGGAGGCCGTAGGAGGGCAACAACCCAGCAGCAAGACCGCTACCTCCGCCTTTGTGCAAGGAGCTACACTGCCAGAGCCCTGCAAAATGACCTCCAGCAGGCCACAAATGTGAATGTGTCTGCTCAAACGGAACAGAAACAGACTCCATGAGGGTGGTATGAGGGCCCGACGTCCACAGGTGGGGGTTGTGCTTACAGCCCAACACCGTGCAGGACGTTTGGCATTTGCCAGAGAACACCAAGATTGGCAAATTCGCCACTGGCTAGCTGTGCTCTTCACAGATGAAAGCAGGTTCACACTGAGCACATGAGCACATGTGACAGACGTGACAGAGTCTGGAGACGCCGTGGAGAACGTTCTGCTGCCTGCAACATCCTCCAGCATGACCGGTTTGGCGGTGGGTCAGTCATGGTGTGGGGTGGCATTTCTTTGTGGGGCCGGACAGCCCTCCATGTGCTCGCCAGAGGTAGCCTGACTGCCATTAGGTACCGAGATGAGATCCTCAGACCCCTTGTGAGACCATATGCTGACACATGCACATTTGTGGCCTGCTGGAGGTCATTTTGCAGGGCTCTGGCAGTGCACCTCCTTGCACAAAGGTGGAGGTAGCGGTCCTGCTGCTGGGTTGTTGCCCTCCTACGGCCTCCTCCACGTCTCCTGATGTACTGGCCTGTCTCCTAGTAGCGCCTCCATGCTCTGGACACTACGCTGACAGACACAACAAACCTTTTTGCCACAGCTCGCATTGATGTGCCATCCTGGATGAACTGCACTACCTGAGCCACTTGTGTGGGTTGTAGACTCCGTCTCATGCTACCACTAGAGTGAAAGCACCGCCAGCATTCAAAAGTGACCAAAACATCAGCCAGGAAGCATAGGAACTGAGAAGTGGTCTGTGGTCACCACCTGCAGAACCATTCCTTTTTTGGGGGTGTCTTGCTAATTGCCTATAATTTCCACCTTTTGTCTATTCCATTTGCACAACAGCATGTGAAATTTATTGTCAATCAGTGTTGCTTCCTAAGTGGACAGTTTGATTTCACAGAAGTGTAATTGACTTAGAGTTACATTGTGTTGTTTAAGTGTTCCCTTTATTTTTTTGAGCAGTGTATATACCGGATGAGGACTAGAGATACAGTGGGGAGAACAAGTATTTGATACACTGCTGATTTTGCAGGTTTTCCTACTTACAAACCATGTAGAGGTCTGTAATTTTTATCATAGGTACTCTTCAACTGTGAGAGACGGAAAATCACATTGTATGATTTTTAAGTAATTAATTTGCATTTTATTGCATGACATAAGTATTTGATACATCAGAAAAGCAGAACTTTAATATTTGGTATAGAAACCTTTGTTTGCAATTACAGAGATCATTCGTTTCCTGTAGTTCTTGACCAGGTTTGCACACACTGCAGCAGGGATTTTGGCCCACTCCTCCATACAGACCTTCTCCAGATCCTTCAGGTTTCGGGGCTGTCGCTGGGCAATACGGACTTTCAGCTCCCTCCAAAGATTTTCTATTGGGTTCAGGTCTGGAGACTGGCTAGGCCACTCCAGGACCTTGAGATGGTTCTTACGGAGCCACTCCTTAGTTGCCCTGGCTGTGTGTTTCGGGTCGTTGTCATGCTGGAAGACCCAGCCATGACCCATCTTCAATGCTCTTACTGAGGGAAGGAGGTTGTTGGCCAAGATCTTGCGATACATGGCCCCATCCATCCTCCCCTCAATATGGTGCAGTCGTCCTGTCCCTTTTGCAGAAAAGCATCCCCAAAGAATGATGTTTCCACCTCCATGCTTCACGGTTGCGATGGTGTTCTTGGGGATGTACTCATCCTTCTTCTTCCTCCAAACACGGCGAGTGGAGTTTAGACCAAAAAGCTCTATTTTTGTCTCATCAGACCACATGACCTTCTCCCATTCCTCCTTTGGATCATCCAGCTGGTCATTGGCAAACTTCAGACGGGCCTGGACATGCGCTGGCTTGAGCAGGGGGACCTTGCGTGCGCTGCAGGATTTTAATCCATGACGGCGTAGTGTGTTACTAATGGTTTTCTTTGAGACTGTGGTCCCAGCTCTCTTCAGGTCATTGACCAGGTCCTGCCGTGTAGTTCTGGGCTGATCCCTCACCTTACTCATGATCATTGATTCCCCACAAGGTGAGATCTTGCATGGAGCCCCAGACCGAGGGTCATCTTCAACTTCTTCCATTTTCTAATAATTGCGCCAACAGTTGTTGCCTTCTCACCAAGCTGCTTGCCTATTGTCCTGTAGACCATCCCAGCCTTGTGCATGACTACAATTTTATCCTTGATGTCCTTACACAGCTCTCTGATCTTGGCCATTGTGGAGAGGTTGGAGTCTGTTTGAGTGTGTGGACAGGTGTCTTTTTATACAGGTAACAAGTTCAAACAGGTGCAGTTAATACAGGTAATGAGTGGAGAACAGGAGGGCTTCTTAAAGAAAAACAGGTCTGTGAGAGCCGTAATGCTTACTGGTTGGTAGGTTATCAAATACTTATGTCATGCAATAAAATGCAAATTAATTACTTAAAAATAATACAATGAGATTTTCTGGATTTTTGTTTTAGATTCCGTCTCTCACAGTTGAAGTGTACCTATGATAAAAATGACAGACCTCTACATGCTTTCTAAGTAGGAAACACTGCCGATTTTTCAGGTTATCAAATAATTGTTCTCCCCACTGTATATGCCGTATGTGGACTAGGTATAAACTCAGCAAAAAAAGAAATGTTCTGTCATCTGCGTTTATTTGGAGTCAACAACTGAGACATAAACTGAACAAGTTCCACAGACTTGTGACTAGCAGAAATTGAATAATTTCCCCCTGAACAAAGGGAGGGGGGTCCAAATCAAAAGTTACAGTCAGTATCTGATGTGGCCACCAGCTGCATTCAGTATTGCAGTGCACTTGCTGTGAGATGTTACCCCACTCTTCCACTAAGGCACCTGCAAGTTCCTGGACATTTCTGGGGTGAATGGCCCTAGCCCTCACCCTCTGATCCAACAGGTCCCAGGCGTGCTCAAAGGGATGGAGATCCGGGCTCTTCGCTGGCCATGGCAGAATACTGACATTCCTGTCTTGCAGGAAATCACGCACAGAACGAGCAGTATGGCTGGTGGCATTGTCATGCTGGAGAGTCATGTCAGGATGAGCCTGCAGGAAGGGTGCCACATGAGGGAGGATGATAACTTCCCTTTAACGCACAGCGTTGAAATTGCCTGCAATGACAGCAAGCTTCGTCCGATGATGCTTTGACACCGTCCCAGACGGACCCTCTACCTCCAATTCGATCCCGCTCTAGAGTACAGGCCTCGGTGTAACGCTCAGTCCTTTGACGACAACCGCGAAACCGACCCTCACCCCTGGTGAGACAAAACCACGACTCGTCAGTGAGGAGCACTTTTTGACAGTCCTGTCTGGTCCAGCGACGGTGGGTTTGTGCCCATAGGCGATGTTGTTGCCGGTGATATCTGGTGAGGACCTGTTTTACAACAGGCCTAAAAGCCCTCAGTCTAGCCTCTCTCAGCCTATTGCGGACAGTCTGAGCACTGATGGAGGGATTGTGCGTTCCTGGTGTAACTCGGGCAGTTGTTGCCATCATGTACTTGTTCAGATGTACCGATCCTGTGCAGGTGTTGTTACACGTGGTCTGCCACTGCGAGGACAATCAGCTGTCTTGGGCGTCTCACAGGACGGACATTGCAGTTTATTGCCCTAGCCACATCTGCAGTCCTCATGCCTCCTTGCAGCATGCCTAAAGCACTTTCACGCAGATGAGCAGGGAACCTGGGCATCTTTCTTTTGATGTTTTTCAGAGTCAGTAGAATGGCATCTTTCATGTCCTAAGTTTTCATAACTGTGACCTTAATTGCCTACCGTCTGTGAGCTGTTAGTGTCTTAACGACCGTTCCACAGGTGCATGTTCGTTAATTGTTTATGGTTCATTGAACAAGAATGGGAAACGGTATTTAAACCCTTTACATTGAAGATCTGTGAAGTTATTTTGATTTTTACGAATTATCTTTGAAAGACAGGGTCCTGAAAAAGGGACAATTCTTTTTTTGCTGAGTTTAAATGCCGCATGAGGACTAGGGAGAGAGGCCGCATGAGGACTAGGGAGAGAGGCCGCATGAGGACTAGGGAGAGAGGCCGCATGAGGACTAGGGAGAGAGGCCGCATGACCCTACTAGGGAGAGAGGCCGCATGACCCTACTAGGGAGAGAGGCCGCATGACCCTACTAGGGAGAGAGGCCGCATGACCCTACTAGGGAGAGAGGCCGCATGACCCTACTAGGGAGAGAGGCCGCATGACTCTACTAGGGAGAGAGGCCGCATGACCCTACTAGGGAGAGAGGCCGCATGACTCTACTAGGGAGAGAGGCCGCATGACCCTACTAGGGAGAGAGGCCGCATGACCCTACTAGGGAGAGAGGCCGCATGACCCTACTAGGGAGAGAGGCCGCATGACTCTACTAGGGAGAGAGGCCGCATGACTCTACTAGGGAGAGAGGCCGCATGACCCTACTAGGGAGAGAGGCCGCATGACTCTACTAGGGAGAGAGGCCGCATGACCCTACTAGGGAGAGAGGCCGCATGACCCTACTAGGGAGAGAGGCCGCATGACTCTACTAGGGAGAGAGGCCGCATGACTCTACTAGGGAGAGAGGCCGCATGACTCTACTAGGGAGAGAGGCCGCATGAGGACTAGGGAGAGAGGCCGCATGACCCTACTAGGGAGAGAGGCCGCATGACTCTACTAGGGAGAGAGGCCGCATGAGGACTAGGGAGAGAGGCCGCATGACCCTACTAGGGAGAGAGGCCGCATGACCCTACTAGGGAGAGAGGCCGCATGACCCTACTAGGGAGAGAGGCCGCATGACTCTACTAGGGAGAGAGGCCGCATGACTCTACTAGGGAGAGAGGCCGCATGACCCTACTAGGGAGAGAGGCCGCATGACTCTACTAGGGAGAGAGGCCGCATGACCCTACTAGGGAGAGAGGCCGCATGACCCTACTAGGGAGAGAGGCCGCATGACTCTACTAGGGAGAGAGGCCGCATGACTCTACTAGGGAGAGAGGCCGCATGACTCTACTAGGGAGAGAGGCCGCATGAGGACTAGGGAGAGAGGCCGCATGACCCTACTAGGGAGAGAGGCCGCATGACTCTACTAGGGAGAGAGGCCGCATGAGGACTAGGGAGAGAGGCCGCATGACCCTACTAGGGAGAGAGGCCGCATGACCCTACTAGGGAGAGAGGCCGCATGACTCTACTAGGGAGAGAGGCCGCATGACCCTACTAGGGAGAGAGGCCGCATGACCCTACTAGGGAGAGAGGCCGCATGACCCTACTAGGGAGAGAGGCCGCATGACCCTACTAGGGAGAGAGGCCGCATGACCCTACTAGGGAGAGAGGCCGCATGACCCTACTAGGGAGAGAGGCCGCATGACCCTACTAGGGAGAGAGGCCGCATGACCCTACTAGGGAGAGAGGCCGCATGACCCTACTAGGGAGAGAGGCCGCATGACCCTACTAGGGAGAGAGGCCGCATGACCCTACTAGGGAGAGAGGCCGCATGACCCTACTAGGGAGAGAGGCCGCATGACCCTACTAGGGAGAGAGGCCGCATGACCCTACTAGGGAGAGAGGCCGCATGACCCTACTAGGGAGAGAGGCCGCATGACCCTACTAGGGAGAGAGGCCGCATGACCCTACTAGGGAGAGAGGCCGCATGACCCTACTAGGGAGAGAGGCCGCATGACCCTACTAGGGAGAGAGGCCGCATGACTCTACTAGGGAGAGAGGCCGCATGACCCTACTAGGGAGAGAGGCCGCATGACCCTACTAGGGAGAGAGGCCGCATGACCCTACTAGGGAGAGAGGCCGCATGACCCTACTAGGGAGGGAGAGAGGCCGCATGAGGACTAGGGAGAGAGAGAGAGGCCGTGTCATGACTTTGCCCTGTTGGGTGAGGGTCATAAAATCCCCTTTCCCGCTCTTCCCCCCCACCGGTTTATGACCCCACCCCCCATAAATACCTTTACCCCTTCAGTCTCCACTCTACAAAAATTGACCTTTGAAAATCTGTTGTTACCACAGAGAGAGACTTTGTAATACAATAACGTCAAAAGGTTGGGAACGGAACAATATTTCAGTAATCCAACCAGTTGAAAGTATCCGTTGGTACTTATAGAATATGATGTCAGATCAGTTGTTGTCTGGGACATTATATCTGATGATAGGACAATATAAACTGTATCTTGGAAAGTCTACATGTTCTAGTTATCAGAATCACATGGAATTGTTGTGCAATTTAAATGTTTAAATATGAAACTATTTATGAAAACTAATGTAATTTTAGCCTTCTAAATGAGGTAATTATTTTCACAAGTAAACTATGCTCGCTCAATGGCCTCGCCCAAGTGAACAGACATTGGTTGGAGAGGGATGGAACACGCCCTTCTCTTCTCCAGTATAAAAGCCCCCGTGACCCAATTCACGTCAGACTAAGCAAACCCTAGTGTGAGCTGTGGTTGCAAATGGTTGAATATCCACTCTACATGATAAAATTTACATGAGACCAGATCACGTGGAGGTGATCACCACCACGCTGGAAGGATGAATTTCTACTAGACCAGCTAGAACACAGCGCGAACTGATTATGGCAAAATGGTATGAACTTTGAAAACGTATTCATTAAAGAAGAAGTGATACATCCTAGAAGTCGAGTAATCAGCTGCAGCTGTAAACGTACGTGGCTTAGGAAAGGACAGACAATTTCCTAATAAGAACGACAGGGTATAACGTCCAGAAAAATTATTCAAAGGACAATGGCTATCTCTGCTGGGCAAACCTGTCTCAGTGTAAATATATATCTTGCATTCTCCTATTCCGAATGGGCGGTTATTAGAATGCATAAGATTCTGTATTTACAGTAGCATAGCTTCTCAAGGTCCGATAGGGACCCAATCCCTTTGTCCCTCAGTCTTCCCGCTCTTTCATTCAAACACAGCCGTCATGACGGTTTTGTCCACTAGGGACTCTTTGTTTTATGACATTATTACTAATCGATGTATGATCCATCCTGTGTACATGTAGTTCTGTGTGATTATTTAGTAAATGAATAATTAAGCCAATTTTTGTATTACTGATTCAACTTGTTAGCCAGAGTTTGTGAAGATAACCAAGAATTTTACGACTTTCAGATGAGACTGAATAAGGTGACGATTAGTAATTGACTGCTATTGATATAAAATCACGTAATCAATCAAATGTTAGGTAATCGATTTGATAAAATAGCCTGTCATATAATTTAATCAGCCAGAGACATGACAACCGTATGAGTAGGTCCAGGAGATTACCTTGTCCATGTGAGCAGGAGATACTCTGGACCCTTAGTGTGACAAAATGGGGGAGTAATGTTTTCTCTTGTGTGTGTGACTGCAGGCAGAGAAGATCAAGAAGAAGAGGAACACCATATTTGGGACCTTCCATGTGGCACACAGCTCCTGTCTGGATAATGTGGATCACCAAATTCTGACAGCCAAGTGAGTTTAATTTAAAGATGTATTGGGATTTGTCTAAGCCAATATCTCCTATATATATGTTCACATTGTGATCTGTGCTTGTATCCCTCTGTTCTCCTCCTCCCCGTCTCCCTCTCCTCTCCTCCGGTCCAGACAAGCCCTGGGTGAGGTGACTGCTGCTCTGAGGGAGAGGCTGCACCGCTGGCAGCAGATTGAGATTCTGACGGGGTTCACCATCGTCAACAACCCTGGGCTCTCCTCTCTGGCCTCCACCCTGAACCTTGACCCCAGCATCATGGGTGGCCGGGCCACGCCCCAGCACTTCATTATGTCTGATGACATGGACGACATGGACGAGGACATCATATCGCCCGGAACTCTGCAATGTAAGGGCTCGCCCGACTCCCCCGGCTCCACTGTGGGACTCGGTAGCAAAATAACCCCTAAATACACCAAGGGCCTCCTGGGGAAATCCAAAAATCAGCTCTCATATGAAAATTAGCATTCAGCCACAAAGTATTATCATTAACGATTTATCAACGATTCTATGAATTTACAAAATGAGCAGCCTTGTTGGTGAAGGGATTCAGGTTGTTTGTCTGTGATTTGAGGTTGTTGTGTGTTTGCAAATCTATAATATATGAATTGTAATTTCACCTGTTTTTTTAATACATGTTTTCAGTTGGTTATTTTGTTCCATTTTGGAAATGATTGTTGCCTTGATATATGGGAATTTCACTTCTGGGATGAAGTGTAAGATGAGAACAAGGTGCACAATGTTGATATCCCATGCTGTGAAAATTGAGCCTCTGAAAAAATACATGCTTCATGACACCAAATCTTTGTGCTGATCTATTTTTAGCAGTTGTCTCCTAGTCTGACTAATGGAATGTGCTGAACATGAAGTAATAGTAATCAATATGAAAGGCCATGGTCCTCCAGTACTCCTGTAAACTTTCTAAGGCTTTAGCTTTGGTCTAGGCCTATATTTGGGAAAGAAGAAGGCACAATGGCCTTGTAGTGCTGCCTGGTAGACCGTTTGTTTTACTTTCTCACATAGCCTTGCTTCCTATTGTCATTCCCCTGGGGGTACATGTTATACTCCATTCAGAAAGTATTCAGACCCCTTGACTTTTTCCACATTTTATTACGTTAAAATTGATTAAACAGTTTCCCCCCTCATCAATCTACACACAGTACCCCATAATGACGAAGCAAAAATAGTTTTTTAGATTTTTGGGCAAATGTATAAAAAAATGTAAATTTGACATTTACATAAGTATTCAGATCCTTTTCTCAGTACTGTAAACCACCATTGGCTGTGATTACAGCCTCGAGTCTTCTTGGGTATGACTCCACACGCTTGCCACACCTGTTTTTGAGGAGTTTCTCCTACTCTTCTCTCCAGATCCTCTCAAGCTCTGTCAGGTTGGATGGGGAGCGTTGTTACACAACTATTTTCAGGTCTCCAGAGATATTCGATCGCGTTCAAGTCTTGACTCTTGTTGGGCCACTCAGGGACATTCAGAGACTTGTCCCGAAGCCACTCCTGCATTGTCTTAGTTGTGTGCTTAGGGTCGTTGTCCTGTTGGAAGTTCCTGAGCGCTCTGGAGCAGGTTTTCATCAAGGATCTCTCTGTACTTTTCTCCGTTCATCTTTGCCCTCGATCCTGATTAGTCTCCCAGTATCTGCCGCGGAAAACATCCCCACATCATGATGCTGCCACCACCCTGCTTCACCGTAGGGATGGTGCCAGGTTTCCTCCAGACGTGACACTTGGCATTCAGGCCAAGGAGTTCAATCTTGGTTTCATCAGACCAGAGCATCTTGTTTCTCATGGTCTGAGAGTCCTGTAAGTGCCTTTTGGCAAATCCAAGAGTCTTGGTGGTTTCAAACTTCTTCCATTTAATAATGATGGAGGCCACTGTGTTCTTGAGGACCTTCAATGCTGCAGAATGTTTTTGGTGTCCTGTGCCTCGACACAATCCTGTCTCTGAGCTCTACGGACAATTCCTTCTACCTGATGGCATGGTTATAAATTTGCAAAAGAAAATGAAAAACCTGTTTTTGCTTTGTCATTATAGGGTATTGTGTGTAGATTTAGGATTTTTTTATTTTTTATTATCAATTTTAGAATAAGGCTGTAACGTAACAAAATGTGGAAAAAGTCAAGGGGTCTGAATACTTTCCGAATGCACTGTATCACTTTTTTTCAGCCACTAAGGAATTCCATACTCAGGGTTTCTTCTTTTGAATTGAGAATTACAGCTTTTATTAACCAGTTACGGTCTCAAAGGGAGTTATGATGCAAACAACATACTTTAGTTCTTATGTCTATTTCTAGTCTTTTGGCAACCTAAATGTATTATATTTGTCACAACATAATGTTGACATATAAAGCCAATGTGTACTGGTCTCCTGGTACCCAGCTCTGAGCTCTACTGGTACCCAGCTCTACTGGGCAGTGTCTGGGTTATGATTATAGCTGACCCAGAGAGAAGGTCTAATACTAACTGTCTGGGTTTATGATTATAGCTGACCCAGAGAGAAGGACTGATAGTGTCTTGGCTATGATTATAGCAGACCCAGAGAGAAGGACTGATACCTTCTGGGCTATGATTATAGCTGACCCAGAGAGAAGGACTGATACCTTCTGGGCTATGTTTATAGCTGACCCAGAGAGAAGGACTGATACTGTCTGGGCTATGATTATAGCTGACCCAGAGAGAAGGACTGATAGTGTCTTGGCTATGATTATAGCAGACCCAGAGAGAAGGGCTGATACTGTCTGGGCTATGATTATAGCTGACCCAGAGAGAAGGGCTGATACTAACTGTCTGGGTTTATGATTATAGCAGACCCAGAGAGAATGGCTGATACTAACTGTCTTGGTTTATGATTATAGCAGACCCAGAGAGAAGGACTGATACCGTCTGGGCTATGATTATAGCAGACCCAGAGAGAATGGCTGATACTGACTGTCTGGGTTTATGATTATAGCAGACCCAGAGAGAAGGACTGACAATGTCTGGGCTATGATTATAGCAGACCCAGAGAGAATGGCTGATACTAACTGTCTTGGTTTATGATTATAGCAGACCCAGAGAGAATGACTGATATTTTCTGGGTTATGATTATAGCAGACCCAGAGAGAAGGACTGATATTTTCTGGGTTATGATTATAACTCACCCAGAGAGAAGGACTGATACTGTCTGGGCTATGATAACTGTCTGGGATATGATTATAGCTGACCCAGAGAGAAGGACTGATACTGTCTGGGCTATGATTATAGCTGACCCAGAGAGAAGGACTGATACTGTCTGGGCTATGATTATAGCAGACCCAGAGAGAAGGTCTGATACTAACTGTCTGGGATATGATTATAGCTGACCCAGAGAGAAGGACTGATACTGTCTGGGCTATGATTATAGCTCACCCAGAGAGAAGGACTGATACTGTCTGGGATATGATTATAGCAGACCCAGAGAGAAGGTCTGATACTAACTGTCTGGGATATGATTATAGCAGACCCAGAGAGAAGGACTGATACTGTCTGGGTTATGTTTATAGCTGACCCAGAGAGAAGGGCTGATACTAACTGCGGTGGTAATCTGAGTTCTGGTGCTGCAGTCTCCTTCTAGAGCTCTGTCACTACAGTCCTCTAGTAAGTATTCTAATCCACATTAATTACATGTTCCCTCCTCCTTCACTTCCTCTCTCTCCTCCCACCAACACTTTCTCTTTGGTTTTCGGCTGCGGCTGCCGTTCGTGTCTCTGGTCCACCCGCAGACACCAATTGCCTCAAGGACCGGCGACCCAGTGATCTGTGGTCCGTGGGTTCTGACAGCCAGTCCCTCAGGAAATACTCTGGTTGGCCTGTTAGCTACTTATTCCCCTTTGTCCTGACCTCAACGCTCTCTCTCCTTAAGTCACACACCCCTGTCAACCTCACAGAGCACATACTGTAACTCTGTGGCCTAGGGCAGGGGTATGTAGATGGATATAGCTGTAACACTGGCCTGGGACAGGGACTGTAGATGGATATAGCTGTAACACTGGCCTGGGACAGGGCCTGTAGATGGATAAAGCTGTAACACTGGCCTGGGACAGGGCCTGTAGATGGATAAAGCTGTAACACTGGCCTGGGACAGGGACTGTAGATGGATAAAGCTGTAACACTGGCCTGGGACAGGGCCTGTAGATGGATAAAGCTGTAACACTGGCCTATGGCAGGGGTATGTAGATGGATATAGCTGTAACACTGGCCTGGGACAGGGACTGTAGATGGATATAGCTGTAACACTGGCCTGGGACAGGGACTGTAGATGGATATAGCTGTAACACTGGCCTGGGACAGGGCCTGTAGATGGATATAGCTGTAACACTGGCCTGGGACAGGGACTGTAGATGGATATAGCTGTAACACTGGCCTGGGACAGGGCCTGTAGATGGATATAGCTGTAACACTGGCCTGGGACAGGGCCTGTAGATGGATATAGCTGTAACACTGGCCTGGGACAGGGACTATAGATGGATATAGCTGTAACACTGGCCTGGGACAGGGACTATAGATGGATATAGCTGTTACATTCTGGCCTGGGACAGGGCCTGTAGATAGAGAAGGAAAACTGTCTATGCTGTGTCCATGTATCCCTGGCCGTACTGTCTCAAGCTGTCCAATGACTTGCTCTTCTTTCTCTGATCCTCATCTTCCGCATCACCCAGAGAACTCTTAGACCCTCTCACAACACACTGCCTGATTTTACAAATGAAAGAGGAAGGATTAGTTATGACAAATATCCTCACCAGACACCAGCCATACGTCTCACCAGACACCAGTCAAACGTCTCACCAGACACCAGTCAAACGTCTCACCAGACACCAGTCAAACGTCTCACCAGACACCAGCCATACGTCTCACCAGACACCAGTCAAACGTCTCACCAGACACCAGTCAAACGTCTCACCAGACACCAGTCAAACGTCTCACCAGACACCAGTCAAACGTCTCACCAGACACCAGTCAAACGTCTCACCAGACACCAGTCAAACGTCTCACCAGACACCAGTCAAACGTCTCACCAGACACCAGCCATACGTCTCACCAGACACCAGCCATACGTCTCACCAGACACCAGCCATACGTCTCACCAGACACCAGCCATACGTCTCACCAGACACCAGCCATACGTCTCACCAGACACCAGCCAAACGTCTCACCAGACACCAGTCAAACGTCTCACCAGACACCAGCCATACGTCTCACCAGACACCAGCCATACGTCTCACCAGACACCAGCCATACGTCTCACCAGACACCAGCCAAACGTCTCACCAGACACCAGCCATACGTCTCACCACAGTGCCATCCCTCATTTTCTCTTGTTTAATGCTATGGCATAGCTAAGACCCAGGTAATTGAACAGCCATCACTTGCCTTTCTCACAACCAAACGTTACTGAAGTGCTCAGAACAGTGGTCAACAACACCAATTCAGGACTGAAATGTCTCCAACACCCATGTCTCCTGCCCTCCCTGTCTAATTCCAACCTACCTTCTTCCCTCACTCTGTGTGTTGTGTATAATCAGACTTTGGTTGTTGATAATGGTGTTGTTCTGTGTTGTGTCAGCAGCTCCCAGTATGATGTCCCTGCGTCAGCGCCACATGGACTCCCAGCTGGCCATGGGCTCTCAGAGGTTGGTAGAAACCTGCCTGTTGGTGGGGCAGCAGGGAGACGGCACCTCCTACCCATCCAGGTCTAGGGCCACCCACCAACAGTCACACAACCAGTCCTTCCAACAGTTTGAGGCTCTCCCCCTGCCTCTCCTGTCCTCGGCTGTCTCACACCCCTCGATCATCTGCTCCTCCCCATCTCCTCCTTACCGTCAGGCCCACTCCTTCCACTCCTCCTCCTCCTCCTTACACGCCTCCGCTCCTCATTCCTCCCATTTCTATCACTCGTCTTATTTTCAGCCCATGGACACCATCCCAGACTTCCAGCGCAGCAGCAGCTTCGGGTACCCCTCTGCTCTCTTCCCTCCACACGCACCGCATGCGCCTTGGTTTTTCTACCCGCCTACTTTTTCACCCATTCGTTTCACCTGTAGTATATTACATTTTTTTCCATATCTGGGTTGCAGTGTTTTCTCATTTTCATTAACGATAGTTTCATCTGACTATAACTCACCCATTTTGCAACCTGGGCATTAATACTTTTCTTTGAAAATCCATTTTGTTTTATTCTTACATATTTGAGTTTTTCCATCCACTCCCAACCCTTGTCTTTCCTGGTAGCCCAAACTACCCTGCCCCCTGCCTGAACTACTAACAGGAGTGGAGTTCCAGTTTCTGAGTAGTGCCCACAGTGTCCTGTTGGCGCGTAGTGCCCACAGTGTCCTGTTGGCGCGTAGTGCCCACAGTGTCCTGTTGGCGCGTGGTGCCCACAGTGTCCTGTTGGCGCGTGGTGCCCACAGTGTCCTGTTGGCGCGTGGTGCCCACAGTGTCCTGTTGGCGCGTGGTGCCCACAGTGTCCTGTTGGCGCGTGGTGCCCACAGTGTCCTGTTGGCGCGTGGTGCCCACAGTGTCCTGTTGGCGCGTAGTGCCCACAGTGTCCTGTTGGCGCGTAGTGCCCACAGTGTCCTGTTGGCGCGTAGTGCCCACAGTGTCCTGTTGGCGCGTAGTGCCCACAGTGTCCTGTTGGCGCGTAGTGCCCACAGTGTTCTTGGCTTTACAGGCGTTGGATAGATTACCTCCAGCATGCAGTGCTTTAGCTTGGATCCCCTTTTCAGTCAGGGCCAGTGCAGAAACAATTCCTAGCCTTTACCGCATAGGTACCGCATAGTTCTGAAAGGATTATAAAGGTGTAAGCATTCCATCTGGTGCTAAAACATCCACCTAGCCTATCAAAGGGGAAAATGGAGCTACTGCCATTGCTTATATCTGTCCAGTTCTTTCAGATCTACCTGAAGTGCCTAGGTGGTAGAGGCGATAGAATGTCTCTGGACCGGGCCTCGCTGGCCCTCTCTTCCTCCACCGACTCTCTTCTGTTCTTCCACAGGGATCTGAACCGCTCAGACTCAGACTCCTCCCTGTCCCTCTCCCAAATCGGTGATCGTCTGTCCGCCTACAGCTCCAAGGGCCACCTGGTGAAACCCACCCCCTTCCTGTATGGTCCCCCTGTCCGCTCCGCCTCTGACGAGCCCTCCCTGCATGCCCACACACATAATGGAGGGAACCGTGTCCACGAGGGAGGAGCCCAGACCGAGCCAGTCCTCGAGAGCCCCATCCTGATGAAGAAGGTGTACAGCATCGAGAAATCAGCCAGCCTGGGAGAGATGGACGTTGGCCTCATCGGTATGTCCATGTCAGAGTCCTCCTGCTCCGTCAGCCTCAACTCCACCGACGCCGACACCCCCTCCCCCACGGGGGGCCAGCCTGGAGCAGCAGGGGCCAAGGGAAGCAGCCGCATCCCTCAACTCTCCTCCAAGAAGAGCCCTCTGGAGGAAGACAGCGGCTCCACGGGAGAAGACACAGACTCCGTCGCCAGTCGTAAGAAGCACACCTTCAAGATCTTCAAAAAACAGAAGAAATAATAACGAGGGCTACTGAAGACTATTAAAGAGCTATTAAAGGTGTTTCACTTATTATTATTTCTGTTTTGGAAAACTTGTTTTGGGTTGTTCACTGGTCACAAGCGATGGCGCAAATCTTTGCCTTTAGGGTTTTCTAGGTACTTTCTCTGAGGGACTGTGGGAGCAACCAGCTATTCGATGATGTTTGCAATGGGTGGTATTGTATAGTGGAATGTAAGCACTATTTATTTTGCAGGAAAGTGTGCCAGTCGCTCAGAGGGAAAAAAGTATCCTGGGTGGATGTCTTCTGTTACTTACTTCAACCTGTATCAGTTTGCATGTCTTCACCTTTGTTTGACTGATATTTTCTGAATTCTCTTAGGCGTGTGCTTGGTTCTTGTCCCTATTCTGCTTAGACAACACTTAAAAACTCAGCTGTTTCTTGTCGTTAATCCCCGACCACCTCCTTGTTACATGTCAGATGGACATTGAGCACTTAATGCCAGTCAGAGTTGGTCAATGGTGAGGGGAGGGGAGGGGGGGGGCTGAAAAGGGCTGAACAATACTTGCAAAAACTTCCCGAGTCAATTGTGCTAACAAGAAATCTAGCAGTCAATGTTATCACAACTCTTCCAGTACAGCTGCAGACACAGCAAGACACAAACTAGGCAAACATTTCCCTGGGATGGTGCACCTTTAGAAGTGGAAGTGCTAACTTGATTTAAACCCCTTGAAGACCCCAGCACATACAAAGCACAAGGCCTGTGTAACTGCCTTGTGTAATTGTCCCAATCATAGCCCTGATCCAAGTTCCCTAATAGAGGAGGAGGTTATTAAAATGACTACTTGAACTATATGAATTTCGTATCAATGTATGTTTATTGAAGTAAACCTCTACATTTGCAAATTGCCAATCATATCAATCTGTGTTGTAATTGTAGGAGATATCACGTGAATCATTAGGAGTGCTGGAGGAGACGCTAATTTTTTTAAGTGCCAAAACAAAGACTCGGGTCCAGTGGCCTTTATTCTTGTCAACAACTATATATGTACTGTCCGTTGTAAGTTAGAGGCAGCTTTAGAATGAGTAGCGCTGCCTTCTGTTTTTATCTGGGGACTCCAAACTAAAATCAGGTGATCAATTTGACATTGTCACCCACACCATTTCAAGCAGCGAGTTTCAGGCAGCATTTGTAAATCGAAGACTCCCAAGTTGTGTGTAGAGCATTTTCGAGAGGTGTTTGCTACTTTAACGTGTACTGTAGACTACCCTGATCACCTAGATTCACATTATACAGCTCCAAAGTCAAGCACACAGTAATGGTATCTACGTGTCACCATTATAAACTCACTTGCCATTATTGGTTTTGTGAAAGCACAAATGGTTTAGAAACGGATGTCGCAATGCATTCTGGTAGTAGGGACTCTCCTAATAACTTCCTAAACAATTGACCTGCTCGCCTGCTCCTGAATCTGATAACCAAAGCTGTGCTGCTAACGACACCATCGCCCCCCATGGAGGCCTCACACAGTGAGATGGATGGTATGGATGAGAAAGAAATGTCATTCTTTCATTGATCAGTTGAAAACATGAACTTCCTATTGGTCATTTTTAAAGTGTAGTTTGTACCTCTTCTGCACGATGAAGCTGTAATATGGATTATGATGTCTATCAGTGAGTGTCTGTCTGTTGCCAGGATACTGCACTGAGTTGTATTGATGCATGTCAGCTACTGTATTAATGTCTATAATGGGCTTGAGGCAGAGGCCAGCTCGAGCATCATCTCTGTCCACCTCTACTTTAACCCCAACTTCTCATTTTGACCTTCTATTTATGAATACATATATTTGTACAGAGAAAGACAAATATTTTGCATCTTCTGTGGCGTTCTCTTGACTTTTATGGCACTCCTGCATGATAGCAATAAACTATTTTGAATGAAAGACATGGACTGTGTTTATCAGATACGAAGAGGTCTTTGTTTGAGGGATGATGATGCCAACACATAAAACAGTAGCAAGGTATTTTTTTATTTTTTATTTTACCGTTATTTTACCAGGTAAGTTGACTGAGAACATGTTCTCATTTGCGGCAACGACCTGGGGAATAGTTACAGGGGAGAGGAGGGGGATGAATGAGCCAATTGTAAACTGGGGATTATTAGGTGACCATGATGGTTTGAGGGCCAGATTGGGAATTTAGCCTGGACACCGGGGTTAACACCCCTACTCTTACGATAAGTGCCATGGGATCTTTAATGACCTCAGAGAGTCAGGACACCCGTTTAACGTCCCATCCGAAAGACGGCACCCTACACAGGGCAGTGTCCCCAATCACTGCCCTGGGGCATTGGGATATTTTTATTATTTTTTTAGACCAGAGGAAAGAGTGCCTCCTACTGGCCCTCCAACACCACTTCCAGTAGCATCTGGTCTCCCATCCAGGGACTGACCAGGACCAACCCTGCTTAGCTTCAGAAGCAAGCCAACAGTGGTATGCAGGGTGGTATGCTGCTGGTATGTGCTGTTATCACAGAGTAATTGGCACTGCATAATGAACAGACATGACATACCGGGATTTTGTCATTTATATATACTTTTTTTTTGTTTACTTTCTTATCCCTCTAGTTCACAGGAAATCACAAGTGCAATATGTATTAAATGTGTGAACATTTTCAAATTCTGTAACAAATTCAGAGTGAATTTTTGGTTGAGTTGCCTGGACCCCATCTCTCAAATAATCCCTAAATCTGTTGGTCACGTGACCAGCGTCTGATTTGCGTAGCGCTAACAGGTGTAGCGTTCTGCATTATTTACATAAGCACTTGTTTCGCTGGTGGACAAAGCAGGATGCAGTGGTGGAAAAAGTACCCAGTTGTCATACTTGAGTAAAAGTAAAGATACCTTCATAGAAAATGACTCAAGTGAAAGTCACCCAGTAAAATACTACTTGAGTAAAAGTAATTGGTTTTAAATATGCTTAAGTATCATAAGTAAATGTAATTGCTAAAATATACTTAAGTATTAAAAGTATAAATAATTTCAAATTCCTTATATTAAGCAAACCAGACAGCATAATTTTCTAGTTTTTTTAATTTATTCACGGATAGCTAGGGCCATGCTCTAACACTCAGGCATAAATTACAAACAAAGCATGTGTTTAGTGAGTCTGTCAGATCAGGGGCAGTAGGGATGACCAGGGATGTTCTCTTTATACTGTGTGTGATTTAGGCAATTTTCCAGTCCTGCTAAGCATTCAAAATGTAACAAGTACTTTTGGGTGTCATGGAAAATGTATGGTGTAAAAAGTACATTACTTTCTTTAGGAATGTAGTGAAGTAAAATTAAAAGTTGTCAAAAATCAAAATAGTAAAGTAAAGATACTCCAAAAAACAACTTAAGCAGTACTTTAAAGTAATTTTACTTCAGTACTTTTCACCGCTGGGAGGATGTTGGTCCAGGTTCTTGTGATTGGAATTTTTTCTCAGGTTTCTACCATTCAAAAGGACAGCAAACATAGCTTTTGTAAACTAGATTTGACTATATGTCCCTTTATCTGTGTATCTACTGGTAACCTTTTCATTTGACTGATTTTAGTGTTTGTCTTTCTTGTGCTAAAATCATTAAAACCTACTTTTTATTGAGCAGCCGTCATCTGAAACAAATTAACACCTCCACACTCGGACCATGAACCAGCATTACTGGGATAGGTGTGTATTACTGTTTATCCTCAGTTTACAGGTAGGCTATGTTGTACTATATCTATTTTCAAAATACCTGTCATACCCACACACAGTAATGTTTCAATTTAGCTGCTTAATTTTAAAGAACTGTATCAACTTTGGATGTACATACTATTATGCAGGCTTTCCGGCTATCCCTCCACACAGATGGTTTGGTGTTGCTGAACCTTTTGGTGTCACATCGGTTACATTCACCCCCCTTTCGACCTCCTCCTTTTCCGCAGCAACCAGTGATCCGGGTCAACAGCATCAATGTAACAGTATAACTTTACATCCGTCCCCTCGCCCCGATCCGGGCGCGAACCATCTCTGCACACATTAACAACAGTCACCCACGAAGCATCGTTACCCATCGCTCCACAAAAGCCACGGCCCTTGCAGAGCAAGGGGAACCACTACTTCAAGGTCTCAAAGCGAGTGACGTCACCGTTTGAAAGACTATTAGCGCGCACCACCGCTAACTAGCTAGCCATTTCACATCGGTTACGCTGAAAGATGTGGGCTTTGTGTTGGGTGATATTTTAGACTTTTATTCTCCCCTGTTGCCAGGTGTGTGTCCTCCATCTGGTTATTCCTGATGCAACGCTGCCAGGAAAACATGTATGGCGTCTTTCACCACGTAGACTACCAAACAAACTGCCACTCCCAATTTATTATTCAAATGTTCAGGCAACATAATGCTCTTCCATCCTCACTTCTCAAACATTTTATTACCTATTTCTTTATTAAAATATGTATTTTTGTAGGTGTAGATCAGCTTAAAATTGCAGATAGATTGTGGTTTCCATGAATGTTATTGTCTGCATCATTTCCAATCCCCCATATATTTATTTTTGTAAATATACACTGCTCAAAAAAATTAAGGGAACACTTAAACAACACAATGTAACTCCAAGTCAATCACACTTCTGTGAAATCAAACTGTCCACTTAGGAAGCAACACTGATTGACAATAAATTGCACATGCTGTTGTGCAAATGGAATAGACAAAAGGTGGAAATTATAGGCAATTAGCAAGACACCCCCCAAAACAGGAGTGATTCTGCAGGTGGTGACCACAGACCACTTCTCATTCCTATGCTTCCTGGCTGATGTTTTGGTCACTTTTGAATGCTGGCGGTGCTCTCACTCTAGTGGTAGCATGAGACGGAGTCTACAACCCACACAAGTGGCTCAGGTAGTGCAGCTCATCCAGGATGGCACATCAATGCGAGCTGTGGCAAAAAGGTTTGCTGTGTCTGTCAGCGTAGTGTCCAGAGCATGGAGGCGCTACCAGGAGACAGGCCAGTACATCAGGAGACGTGGAGGAGGCCGTAGGAGGGCAACAACCCAGCAGCAAGACCGCTACCTCCGCCTTTGTGCAAGGAGCTACACTGCCAGAGCCCTGCAAAATGACCTCCAGCAGGCCACAAATGTGCATGTGTCAGCATATGGTCTCACAAGGGGTCTGAGGATCTCATCTCGGTACCTAATGGCAGTCAGGCTACCTCTGGCGAGCACATGGAGGGCTGTGCGGCCCCACAAACCAAAACATCAGCCAGGAAGCATAGGAACTGAGAAGTGGTCTGTGGTCTGTGGTCACCACCTGCAGAATCACTCCTGTTTTGGGGGGTGTCTTGCTAATTGCCTATAATTTCCACCTTTTGTCTATTCCATTTGCACAACAGCATGTGCAATTTATTGTCAATCAGTGTTGCTTCCTAAGTGGACAGTTTGATTTCACAGAAGTGTGATTGACTTGGAGTTACATTGTGTTGTTTAAGTGTTCCCTTTATTTTTTTGAGCAGTGTATATTTATATACACAGTACCATTCAAAAGTTTGGACACACCTACTCATTCAAGGGTTTTTCTTTATTTTTTAAATTTCTAAATTGTAGACTAATAGTGAAGACATCACAACTATGAAAAACACGTGGAATCATGTAGTATCCAAAAAAGTAACAATCAAAATATATTTTAGATTTTGATTCTTCAAAGTAGCCACCCTTTGCCTAGATTACTGCTTTACACACTCTTGGCATTCGGTTCATACTGCAGAACACAGGTAAGGATGAACCGGATAAAAAAAGAGCACTATAGCATTTTGAATATGGAAAGGGAAAAGGGGATACCTAGTCAGTTGTACAACTGAATGCCTTCAACTGAAATGTGTCTTCTGCATTTAATCCAACCCCTCAGAGTCAGAGAGATGCGGGGGGCTGCCTTAATCGACATCCACGTCTTCGGCGCTCGGGGAACAGTGGGTTAACTGCCTTGCTCAGGGGCAGAACGACAGATTTTTACCTTGTCAGCTCGGGGATTCGATCCAGCAAGAACTGGTTTCTTACAGGTTCTGAGATCCTATACACCTGTATGACACGGACGGCTGCTTTGTGGTCAGTGGAGGTCAATTTATGAGAGGTATTGAAGGATATTATGGACCGTTGGTGTAGTATCGTAACAGAATACCTGACTTCAGGATGGTAACAATCAGTCAGACACATTCAAATCCATCTTTAATTAAACAAAACCTGTGTTATACCTGTATTCACTCGTCTCCCACAGTCTGAAGTCGTTGTTCCAGACCATATTAGGAGTCTGAAATTGACTGGATGGATACAGTCCTGTCAGGAGTTTCAGTTGGAGCTTCATGTCAAGTTGACTGGATATTTATTGAGAACCAGACAGAAACAAGATTCTGGTAATGATGTGTAATATCCACTAGATGGCAGGATGGTGTATAAAATAAAAATTTAGTGGCTCACAAAGTTTGTGTCACTCCATTCAAACTGACACTACCTCTGTTTTCCAGAGAACTGTATGGATGCTTATCATGAGCAGACATTCAATATCATTGAGCTGTGACACCACACTGTGAACCCTGGGAGACACCCAGTGCAATTTAAAGACGTTGTGCAGTATGACTGCCAAAGCTACTGAACTCCAAGCATGGTAAGAGCTGGTTATAATGATAAATTCAACAATTTTTTCCTCCGAAGGTGTCACACCAGCTAACACCATTTAATGAGGATGTTGAAATCTCTCTAATGTTATTGTTTATACTGTATACCCAGGTGGCAGAAAGGTTGATCTGCATCAGTGGGAAGGTCTCTGTACTCCTTGTCTCTGTTTTAACTGTGTTAAGAGAGCACTGGATCCACTCGACTAGTTAACAGGATAATGGCCCTTCTGCTGCAAGCTGGCTGTCTGGGGAACAACAGAGCTCTACACCTCTCATCAGTGCTCTACAGCAGTGGTGTAGAAGTGGAGAGGCAGGCCAATAAGGTGGGTGAAGGAGAATGGGTATTCAGGTGTCTGTCTTGATGACTAGAGCCAGGAGTTTATTTATACTTTGGGCCCCCTGTTAATACTTTGCATTTTTCTTATTCTCCTCATCCTCCAGGCATGGCTACTGTCTCTGCTGTCAGCCCAGAAGGACTGGAGACTGGCCCTGCTGCTCCTCGGGCATCTGCACCAGATGGGTGAGCTGGGTATCCCTACTACTCTGACATCGCCAAGCGGACATCCTCTGACCAGCATAACCCCTCACCTCAGCAGGTAGGCCTTCGTGGTTGAATCAAGATCATCTCGGCTGTGTGTATTACACAATCCTAAAACAGCTCCTCCTCTGCTCTGTCTGTATTGTAGATGTTTGTAGAATCTATTTACTTGAACGAGGATGTGCTGGTGTTCCAAATCAAAGAAAACCATGATATATTTCACTGGTTAAAACTCTAGGCCCGCAATGGAGCTGCAGATGCAGAGGTTCTATACATCTGTCTTATGGTTTTCAGTATTAAACATCATCTGACAAAATCTTTGTGATAATGGTTGAACTGCTCTTCTATAGCAAGCCGTGGCCCGTATGCTGTTTTGGGGCCAGCAGGGTGTGTCTCCAGACATCCAGACTGCTGTGAGACACTACGAGAGCGGAGCTTTCTGTCTGCGGGGACACAGTGTCCATGTAAAACTAGGCCATAGTCCTCATGCAGGTCCGAGGTGAAACACTCAGTTTGATGACACAGTCAGTCTCTGTAGTCATTCTAAGTTCAATGATAGTAATGTCTTTTGACAATACCATCATTATATTTAAGGGCCAAGGAGTCAAGAAAGACATTCCAAGGGCAGAAGAAGCAGTAGAGCAGGTTGGTCCAAATTATGTTCAGAACGTTATCATTATGCATGGGCTGTAGGACTACAATGACACCTTCACAATTGCTCATCATACCATTCTATCCCACAGGGTTTCACGCCAGCGATCAACGCCCTTGGCTGGTGCTATGAGCAGTTTGAGAAGGACTACTATTTTTGCAAATTTATAAATAAAAAAAATAAAAAACTGAACTATCACATTTACATAAGTATTCAGGCCCTTTACTGAGTACTTTGCTGAATCACTTTTGGCAGCGATTACAACCTCAAGTCTTCTTTGGGTATGATGCTACAAGCTTGGCACACTTGTATTTGTGGAGGTTCTTCCATTCTTCTCTGCAGATCCTCTCAAGCTCTGTCAGGTTGGATGGGGAGCATCGCTGACAAGCTATTTTCAGGTCTCTCCAGATATGTTCGATCGGGTTCAAGTCCGGGCTGTGGCTCGGTCACTCAAAGACATTCAGAGACTTGTCCCGAAGCCACTCCTGCGTTGTCTTGGCAGTGCGTTTTGGGTCATTGTCCTTTTGGATGGTGAACCTTTGCCCCAGTCTGAGGTCCTGAGTGCTCTGGAGCAGGTTTTCATCAAGGATCTCTTTGTACTTTGCTCCGTTCATATTTCTATAGACAGGTGTCTGCCTTTCCAAATCATGTCCAATCAATTTAATTTACCACAGGTGGGCTCCAATCAAGTTGTGGAAAACATCTCAAGGATTATCAATGGAAACAGGATGCACCTGAGCTCAATTTCTAGTCTCATAGCAAAAGGTCTGAAAACATATGTATATTGGATATTTCTGTACATTTAAAAACAATTTTTTTTCGCTTAGTCACTATGGGGTGTTGTGTGTAGATTGATGAGGAACAAAGTAATTTAATCAATTTTAGAATAAGGCCGTAACGTAACAAAATGTGGAAAAAGTCAAGGGGTCTGAATCCAAAAGTTGGATTGGTGAAACTTGTTTCCACAGTGATGATATGCAGTATCAATGCATAACTACAACTAAATCAATGAGTGACACACATGTAGTTGAAAACAGTCTGCATCGACTCTGTCATTGGATGCATTTTATCTCCATCCATCCTCTCCAGCCCTGATCAGGATGGGACCTGCTGTATGAAGGACATGAGCAGGGACAGAGAGGGGTGGCAGCAGATATGTACAAACAGGCACCACTAAGGAGTGTGATGCCATTACCATCTCAGGAATGCCGTCACACTCATCTGCCATCCGTTTGTGTGTGTGTGTGTGTGTGTGTGTGTGTGTGTGTGTGTGTGTGTGTGTGTGTGTGTGTGTGTGTGTGTGTGTGTGTGTGTGTGTGTGTGTGTGTGTGTGTGTGTCAGCATGCTTTTTCTCACAGTGCTGGTACAGTCTACACTTTCCCGCAGGTATGTACTTTGGCACTGTACATCATTCACAACGACTGCCATGCATCCAACCTGAGAGAATGATGGTACTATATTACTGTCAACTGGTTAGGCTGTTCTCACTGTACAATTCCTATACTTTTCCATATGTGCAGAGACTCCAATGGCACAGCTGAGTCCTACTTGCCCTGCAGATTTGCGATATTCAGTGCCTATCTGCAGTCTTTCCAAAATACCTACAGTGCCTCTATCAAGTTATGTATGTTGTTGGAATATTGAACTTGTAGTATTCAACATAGATGTACAGTATAATATGAACATTGATTTTGGGCTGTCTTCTCTCCCTCAGGTCTCTGGTACTGTGATGGTTGCCGTTGCAGTTCCACCAATCCTCTTCATCAAACCCTGTGTTCTCAGGGAGCGTGGCATCATGTCTTATCATCACTAGGACCAGGAAGTCCATCAGCCTATCATGTCTTATCATCACTAGGATCAGGAAGTCCATCAGCCTATCATGTCTTATCATCACTAGGATCAGGAAATCCATGTGTCACACCCTGATCTGTTTCACCTGTCTTGTGCTTGTCTCCACCCCCCACCAAGTTTCTCCCATTTGTTCCCATTATCCCCTGTGTATTTATACCGGTAGTTTCTGTTTGTCTGTTGCCAGTTTGTCAAGCCTACCAGCGTGTTTTTCTGTACTTGTTTTTCTAGTCTGTTTTCTAGTCCTCCCGGTTCCGACTTTTTTTGCCTGCCCTGACCCTGAGCCCGCCTGCCATACCATTCTGCCTGCCATGACCCTTTGCCTGTCTACCATACCATTCTGCCTGCCCTGACCTCGAGCCTGTCTACCATACCATTCTGCCTGCCCTGACCCTGAGCCTGTCTACCATACCATTCTGTCTGCCCTGACCCTGAGCCTGTCTACCATACCATTCTGCCTGCCCTGACCCTGAGCCTGTCTACCATACCATTCTGCCTGCCCTGACCCTGAGCCTGTCTACCATACCATTCTGCCTTCCCTGACCCTGAGCCTGTCTACCATACCATTCTGCCTGCCCTGACCCTGAGCCTGTCTACCACACCATTCTGCCTGCCCTGACCTTGAGCCTGTCTACCATACCATTCTGCCTGCCCTGACCCTGAGCCTGTCTACCATACCATTCTGCCTGCCCTGACCTTGAGCCTGTCTACCATACCATTCTGCCTGCCCTGACCCTGAGCCTGTCTACCATACCATTCTGCCTGCCCTGACCCTGAGCCTGAGCCTGTCTACCATACCATTCTGCCTGCCTTGACCTCGAGCCTGTCTACCATACCATTCTGCCTGCCCTGACCCTGAGCCTGTCTACCATACCATTCTGCCTGCCCTGACCTCGAGCCCGTCTACCATACCATTCTGCCTGCCCTGACCCTGAGCCTGTCTACCATACTATTCTGCCTGCCCTGACCTCGAGCCCGTCTACCATACCATTCTGCCTGCCCTGACCCTGAGCCTGTCTACCATACCATTCTGCCTGCCCTGACCCTGAGCCTGTCTACCATACCATTCTGCCCGCCCTGACCCTGAGCCTGTCTACCATACCATTCTGCCTGCCCTGACCCTGAGCCTGTCTAGCATACCATTCTGTCTGCCCTGACCTCGAGCCTGTCTACCATTCTGCCTGCCCTGACCCTGAGCCTGTCTACCATACCATTCTGCCTGCCCTGACCCTGAGCCTGTCTACCATACCATTCTGCCTGCCCTGACCTCGAGCCTGTCTACCATACCATTCTGCCTGCCCTGACCTCGAGCCTGTCTACCGTCCTGTACCCATCTGACTCTTCTGCCTGTCCTCGACCTGCCTCTTGTCTATTAATAAATATCAAAGACTTGAACCATCTGCCTCCTGTGTCTGCATTTGGGTCTCGTCCTGTGTCTTTATTCCATCAACCTATCATGTCTTATCATCCCTAGGACCAGGAAGCCCATCAGCCTATCAAAACTATGAGGAAGATGACTGTATCAGGAGCAACTCCCAGGAAGCAATTTTTTTCACAGATTGTATTCTCATTTTACAGATTTTGTTTTTATAGCTAAAGGTAAATTGTCTTTTGTGTTTTTATCTTTGTTTTATCCGGAATGAAGATAGTACAATGTCCAAAATGTAATGTATAAATTCATTCCTATGTACTGTATAATCATGGTTTACAGAACCTTCTTTTGATTGAGCAGCATCAATAAAGCAAACTAATTTGACAAATGATTGTTTTTTATTGACTGGGGCTCCAGTGTAGAACAGATCATCCAGGGGGTGGGGAGTAACTAACACCGTGTTGTCCCTGAACATAGTCATTTCCCAGGCCCATAGAGAATCGTGCTCTTGGCCTCTGGGCTCCAGGGCTCCTGGTAATGAATGGCTGGTCACGCCCCAGGGGTTCACCAGGCCTGGCACAAACAGCAGGTGAACAGCAAGCTGACACCTGTACACAGACACACTGGAGCCTGGAAAGCACACAGTTACCCTTCTAATTGAAACAACATGAAATGACTGAGTCATGAGCTGGAGGGTAACATTGTAGTCTGTTTTACTGTGTGGTAACGTCACAGTCCGATCTCCCCATACACTCAAAAGCAGGCAGTACATTACTCTGTCTGTATTACTCTGTCTACATTACTCTGTCTACATTACTCTGTCTACATTACTCTGTCTACAGTACTCTGTCTGCATTACTCTGTCTGTATTACTCTGTCTACATTACTCTGTCTACATTACTCTGTCTACATTACTCTGTCTATATTACTCTGTCTGCATTACTTTGTCTGTATTACTCTGTCTGTATTACTCTGTCTATATTACTCTGTCTACATTACTCTGTCTGCATTACTCTGTCTGCATTACTCTGTCTGTATTACTCTCTGCATTACTCTGTCTACATTACTCTGTCTGTATTACTCTCTGCATTACTCTGTCTACATTACTCTGTCTGTATTACTCTCTACATTACTCTGTCTACATTACTCTGTCTGTATTACTCTCTACATTACTCTGTCTACTTTACTCTGTCTACATTACTCTGTCTGTATTACTCTCTGCATTACTCTGTCTACATTACTCTGTCTGTATTACTCTCTACATTACTCTGTCTACATTACTCTGTCTGTATTACTCTCTACATTACTCTGTCTGTATTACTCTGTCTGTATTACTCTGTCTATATTACTCTGTCTACATTACTCTGTCTACATTACTCTGTCTGCATTACTCTGTCTGTATTACTCTGTCTGTATTACTCTCTACATTACTCTGTCTACATTACTCTGTCTACATTACTCTGTCTATATTACTCTCTACATTACTCTGTCTGTATTACTCTGTCTGTATTACTCTGTCTACATTACTCTGTCTGTATTACTCTGTCTGTATTACTCTGTCTACATTACTCTGTCTGTATTACTCTGTCTACATTACTCTGTCTGTATTACTCTGTCTACATTACTCTGTCTATGTACCACATGTTTTCGGTAACACTTTTCTTGACACCCAGTGTCATAACACGATATGACCACGGTCATAACCATGTCATATGTCATAACAGCTGACATAACCTGTTATAATATGGTCATAACACTGTCAGCGCTCATATATTTAGACCTGTTGTGACATATATTGCGTCATTTTATGGCTGGTTATGACACCTAGACATGCGTGTCATAAAACCTACCACACAAGGCAAAACATTCCATTACACCATAGTCTACTTGTCAACAGTATTTTTATGTTACGAAACATTTTCTGAAATTCACCATATCATATTATCATTGTAATTGCTCACACATCGATGTCAGACATGTTACATTTCAGAAGCAGGACAAGACCACCTCTTTTTGAATGATGACTGATATAAGGGCCTATCTGGCTTATATGGTTATGATGGTCATAATGCTTCATAACAGTGTCATAAAATGTATTTTCTTAGTCCAAGTAAAGTGACACAGTATGGTCATAATGCTTGATAACAGTGTGATAGTATTTTCCACACATTATTTTAAAAATAATTTAAAAAGACGACGTAAAGAATTTGTTACAACATCAAAGGATTTAAGAAACACATTTTCAAACTAAAGGAATCTGAATACAGATGGGTTTTGACACTGTAGGTGTTGTAATCAGCCATAAAATAACACAATATATCTCACAACAGGTGTAAATATACGGGTCATGACAGTGTTGTGATCATATTATGACAGGTTATGACTGGTTATGACAAGTTATGTCAGCTGTTATGACATATTATGACATAGCGTGTTATGACACTGGGTGTCAAATAAAGTGTTACCATGTTTTTTCATACAAGAGTTCTCTATATAGAGATGTTATGGTACAGTAAATGTAAATACTACATTTTAAACTGATCATCAGGTTATCCATGCAATTATTTGATTATTTTTTCTACTCATAAACATGCTTTTGCTAATTGCTACATTTTTATGACACGCATAATCAGACCAAAAAATATGTAGGAGTGGGTTCCTTTGTAGGAGTAGGTTTCTTACATAATGGTAGGCAGTTTACATAATAAGCAAGCATAGCTGTTTTAAATATTTACAGAAGGCTATATAGCAGGGATTACATCACTATATGATGTTAGTGTTTTCCTCCACTGTTCCCTGTGTGCAGGTACTCTCTGTGTCTCTCTCCAGGAACTCCTGCCCCCTACGAGACTCAGGGCTGATGTCTGGGGAGCTCTCACTGTTGTTTGTGGGGGTGTTTTTCTCTGTAAACACCTCTGGGATCATTTCTGTTTTCCCCTCCTCTTTCTTCCCCTCCTCCACCACCCCTACGAGGTGCAGATTGACTAGTAACAGGTCTGGGCTATTCCCCATTGCCTCATTTTTATCAAAGTTCTTAAAGTTGTTCTTTGCTCCTTTTATGTACTTGCCCAGGAAGTTGCCTCCATCGCCCTTTGAGCCGAAGGACTTGTTGTTCTGCAGGTTCTGATGGAACTTCTTCATATCAGAGTGAAGTCTCCCCACCCCCTTGTTCAGCTCTGTGATCCTGTTCCCCACATCTGTTTAAAAACAACAAAAAACATGAGAGATAGAAACACAAAGAACAATATGTAGCTGTCACTGTTCTCGACTTTAGGTCAAGGTAAAGTAAACTCACCCCATTCCGTACAAATGTGCATAACCGCGACATTCAAACGAGGCTACAAAGAAAACTAATGGGACTGTAGCGACTGTGTTGACTTCAAAATCGGGGGTGTGAACTACGTTTCTATTCAAGCGTTGATCGACATGGTAATGGCTCTATAGTATTGGAGAAAAGTTGAAATAACTGTCCCTCCGTTACATCTTGACGTGTCATGTCGTAACGTACAGCACGCATAAAGCAACTATTTCTGTCTTACAATCTCTCTCCACCAGGTGTAGCACTTCTCTCATCTTTTAAAAACAAGAAATGGAGAGTGACGGGGGTAAGGGGGGATACATAGTCATTTTTTTGATCATCATTGCATGCGATCATCATTCTCAAGCACCGCCCTAAAAACCTGATTCAAATTCGACACAAACCTTCAAATAGGTATGTAATGACACATTATATAAACTCTTTATAGTGTTTTATTTACATTTTAGAAGCGATAAGGTGATAAGTTGGACAGATCGAGTGAAAAAAGCAATTTTCCCACACGACATCTCTCCATCTCACTATCACGCATTAGTTTCGCTTCCCCACCCGCCATTTTTAAAAAGACCCAACGGGGCTCATTGCCTGCTTGAATTATGCAGAAACGGGCAGTGTTTGAGTCATGTAATCGATTTTGTTGGAAAGGGGAGAAATTGTGCTTTACAATGGTATTGACATTACAGTTGATCTGGAAGTATTACGTTTTTGGGGCGCTAAAATAAGGGCAATTGTACGGACCAAGGCGATGTACGAGTTTATGTGAGTTTACATTACCTGTATAGGGCTAACACATGCTTTACTGTGGGCACATTTAGTCCCTCTACCTTTCCGTGTCGCCTCTCCAAACTCCCTGCGGGCTGCTTCTATGTAGCGCTGTACCAGCGCCTTGACCACCTGCAGGCGGTATGACACTCGCTCCATCCCTGCCTCTCCACTGTTGTTCATTGTACTGTTGGACTGGAAGTGTAAAGGAAAAGACGTATGAGTCTGAAGTGATTATGCTTCTGTGTAGTAAGGTTGGTAAAAAATATATATGTATCTATAACCCACCACAGAGGCAATAGGAGGATAGTCTGGAATTTTCTTTCGGTTGCAACAACAGAAAAAGCTCCTATGACAAAGAAAAAAAAAACACTTGCCAAACGGTTTGATGACAATTTCCACTGTTTAAAGCTTGTTACAGAGACCGGTGTTGCAGTCAGTGGCCAGCCTACCTCAGTAAGTAGAACAAGGCCTTTGGAGTGGGGACGAGGTTGAAGGGTACCGGTATAGTGGAGCCCTCTCTGAAGTAACTCAAGTAGAGCTTTGAACGAGCAAACTTCCATTCAACATCAGCATCATCCTGACAGTGACCAAAAGGATGGCAGTCAAAGAGGACATTGTTAAAACATGTTTTTGTTTTTTTAATAAGTTTCCCTCACATGTATCATGCACATGTTAACATGTTTGATTTATTGATTTGCGATGCCAGATTATAATTTTATACCTCTATCTTCTGGAATGAATTAGTGATCATGGCGATAAGCAAATTGAGCAGGATAATGACAATGACGAGAGTGAAGACCCCATACAGGACCCTGCCCACAAACTGAGCCAGAACAAAATCTGGCATGTCCACATAGCCTTGATTAGATGCACCAAACATGGTCCAGAAGAGAAAGCTGAAGGTTTCATTGAAGCTGAAACCAAAGGAAAAGTGCAATAGGAATGAATGCATAGAGCTCTGTAGGTTTGGAAGATTTTGGTAAAGGTTAGAACTGTCATACCGTCCAAGATGTGGAGAAGTTGCGTAGGGCACATAGATATTATTCAGTCCACAGAGAAAAGCTGTTCCAATGATCATCAAGAGAAACATGAACCTAAAGGAGAAGAGGGAAGATTTGTGTTGTAGTTATTTTAACTAAAAAACATTAAGTTCAATTTTATATTTGCGCATTACTTTCTGGAGTGTCATTTCGAAATACAAAGTGTCCTGACGTGTCCTTGTCTTACCTCATCATGTCATCTATCATTATACCAATGGAGATCTGCAGAGTACCCAGAGACTCATGGGCAGGCAGGATGTGGGCCAGTCGGGTGAAGCTGAGCATGCTGGTCACAGCGAACAGAATCTCTGAGATCAGCTGAGGGTCCTCCTGCCACCATTCATCCCGCACTGCAATAAGCCAGGAAATAGCCATACATGAAGATTCTTAAAGATCAGTAATATTAAACCCAATAGTGTACTTTAGGTGATCATATACCATAACAGGATATTGAGTTGTATGATCCGGAATTAAATATAATATACAGTACCGATGTATTGTTGGTATGTACAGCTCACCTGTTTGGGTGAAGTAGGCACACTTCTCAACCAAGTTTTGGTCTTGGCAAACAAAGTGACCAATTGCCATGATGAGGACTCTCAGACCGAAGGAGGCCAAGTACATGCTGAGTACTATCATGTCCAGAATGTTGGACCAGTCCACGATGTAACCCCTCAGACCCTCCGCCCACACATTCTTACACTCACTCCAGAAGAAACCTAGAGGGGCAGGATCATGTCGTTCCCATATTTTCATATTATGCTAATAGCATTTATAGTTAAACTTTCATCTCTAACATGCTACATACACTGAGTATACCAAACGTTAGGGACACCTTCCTAATATTCAGTTTCCCACAAAACAGCCTCAATTTGTCGGGGCTTAGACTCTACAATGTGTCGAAAGCATTCCACAGGGATTATGGCCCATGTTGACACCAATGCTTCCCACAGAGTGAAAAACCCAGCAGCATTGCAGTTCTTTACATAAACCGGTGCACCTGGCCCCTACTACCATACCTTGTTCAAAGGCACTTACATTTTTAGTCTTGCCCATTCACCCTCTGAATGGCACACATACACAATCCATGTCTCAATTGTCTCAAGGCTTTAAAAATCCTACTTTAACCTGTCTCCTCCCCTTCATGTACACTGATTGAAGTGGATCTGGATTCACCTGGTCAGTCTATTTCATGGAAACAGCAGGTGTTCTTAATGTTTTGTATACTCAGTGTATAAAGGAGCCAATACTTTACAAAGAATTTGTAAAGAGTTTGTGGTATGAGAGATTGATGAATTGATAGTAAAGAATTACAACATAACATAGACCTACCGACCACCCAGATCATATGGAGGGAGTTGTAGAGGATGTTTTGCTGCCGGGATGCGAACTCATCGCGGTACAGCTCCATGAAAATAGACTCAGCTAAAAGGGTGATGATGAACCACAGGTAGGAGGCAGAATGCAGCAGGAATTTGATCACAGGTATCTTCAAAGTCTTTCCAATCTGAAACAGAAGCACAATCCTTACAGCACATCTGAAAAACAACAGTCAGGCAATGTATTTTACGCTAGGGCTGGATTCAATCAATATCGGGGGAAGTATCGTGGAAGATACGCGTTAAAACGTGAAGACAATTTCCGATTGAGTCGACATATGCAGTGTTTACCGTGAATGCAGTCTCCGCAAACACGGGAACATTGCCTTTAAATTTAAATTGAGCTATAAACTCGGAACTTCCGCGAAACTTCTGCGATATGGATTAAATCCAGACCCTACTCTTAGCTCACCTTGGACTTGGGAGCGACCCAGTAGATCATACAGAGGAGAGGCATGGTGAAGAAGATCCCAAGAGACACCGTGAGTTTCCAGACCGTCTTGCTGCCCCGCCACCCTGGGATGTTTCCACACCAAATGGACGACAGCACTTGCTGGCAGATGGGATGACTCACAAACTAGAAGAGGAGAAAAAAATGTGAAAGTAACACATGCTCACATTTTATAAACGTTTCTTCTTTTATTGGTTTGAAGACAATTTAGTTTGAGTATAATACAGGTGGTATGGGGTAGGTAAAGTAGTTACCAGTTTTTGATTGTAATTGACTGCAAGGCGTATGCGTGACAGGGTTGGAATCCCCTCCTCGAAGATCTGCTCGTCCAGTTCATCTTCATTATCGTCATCACAGTTGTTCAGGATTGTTGTGACCTCACTCTGGTTGCGACACATGGCCAGCATCTCCACTGCGAACTCCTGACACAGCTCTTCCAGGCTCAGGTACTGGGGCTGAGGAACACAAACAGAGACACACAGAGACTGAAACAACTAGATACACCAGCAGACCTTTAGATATGTGAGCCTTCGTTCTTCCTTTTCTTGACTTCATTTGAGCTAACATTCAAATGTGATTTACTTTACCTTGATGTTAAAATGTTATCATCAAATTGGCTCATTCATCCCCCCTCCTCTCACCTGTAACTATTCCCCATGTTGTTGCTGTAAATGAGAATGTGTTCTCAGTCAACTTACCTGGTAAAATAAGAGTAAAAAACTAGAAATAATATAGTACTACATTGTCATTTACCCACAACATCAATTAACGCATACCTTAAATTCAGGCTCTTTCTTGGAGAGCTTGCGTAGCTCCCGACTGAGTCTGAAGGCACTGAGCATGGCATCCTCTGTGGTGATGGAGAGGTATGCCCGGCTGGCCATGCCCCGGTAGGTGTTGATACGAGACAGAGAGAACTTCAGCAGGTCATACTGACGACCGTTCCTGCACTCCAGACAGGTACAGGAGATAGAGTGAGGCAGAGGGATGGCATGACCTTTCTTAGTCAACATGGTGACAATGTCATACAGGTCCTTCTGACAGGCCAGGGTGAGCGGGGTCACTCCGGGGGCAAACTGGGAGTCGTCAATGGAGTGGTCAAATATGGCCATGGAGAAGGAGCGCACATCCATCTTGTTGCCCTTTTCCTGGTCCAGGCGGTCCAGGAGCCTCTTGACCACCCGGGGCTGGTTGGTGTCCACCGCCACCAGCAGCGCCTCGTAGATCTGCCTGAAGTCAAACTTGACGCCCAGCATCAGAGCGGAGAAAATGTCCTCGTTGCCCATGCGGATGGACAGGTTCAGGGCTTCTCTCCACAGACGGTCCTCAGACTCATCCAGCTGGCGGATGATGCCGTCCCCTGTGGACAGCAGGCTGCCCACCAGAATTGAGTTGTCTTCCTGAATGGCTGTTATCAGCTCCGGGGGGAAAGTAAGCTTTTTGTTCACAATCGCCTGCCATTGGTCTGGCTGAGAGAGGATTTAACATGACATGTTTTAATGTAGAGTAATTGAATACAATTATCCAGAATGCTGTGTTATGAACCACAATTTTACTCAGTAATACTTTCGGCATTTATATTATATAGTAACATTAGTAGTTGTTGTTTTTATCTCATAGTAGGCTATATATATATCAGAGTAAGCAGTTATTCAAACATTCAAAGTGTTAACCCAAAAGTTGTGTTTACATAAACGGTACAGCAATATTAGAGCATAGGAAGTCTTACCGTAATATTCTCCATGTTGGTTAGCAGGGCAAACTACAAATGAAATCCTCCTTGTAGAGAACCTTCATCTGTAATGCATAATGTAAGTCCATGTAAGACGTATAATGGTTGCTACGTCGTACTTGAGGAAAACAGACTGAGACCTAAACGCTCCAGACTGTCAGTGCAGAGATCTGTTGCCTCTGTGTTGCCTGCTTCTGCTCTTACCTCTGTTACTGTGTAGATCAGCACTGGGGATTTACACCAGAGCACGTTAACGCAACAGAACAACCAATAACAGACGCCTCCCAAGAGGAGTACACCAATTATCACAGAGCACCTCATCGAGGTTTTAGGATTTGTACGGTGTCTCATTTCTCTTCAACGTTTCTATGTCATTTTAATTCTGATCTCAGACCTGGAAATGGGTATCTGTGGTGTATCAACAATGTAGGCACTTTAAGATCCCACAAAGGGCCTGTGGCCTTGTTGCTTATAGACCAATGCATGATTAGGTTATCGACTGATGTTCACATGGATTTTATGGTCCATCAACAAAGTCCAGGTGACCATCTCCAATAATAGGCTATGTGCAGAGTGTACCTTGATACAAAATAATTTAAAGTAAAAAGTATAAAGATATAATTTGCATAAACATGAACATTTCTCATAGACAATGAAAACAGCAGGAACCAATTAATGAGAGGCGCGAAACCTGTGGATAAAAGCCATGCACCTGACCAGCGGAGCAAAGTCACAGATATGGTGAGTGGAGACAGGTTTGCGTTTTCCCAAAAGAAATACAAGCATTTCTATATAACTGGGAACCAGACTGGCGTTTGTTTGTTTATATGACTAATAATGTACAAATCATGTTTGAAGTGACTATTGGTAGAATAGTTAAGTCAGATAGCAAAATGTTCGTAACAAACAACTAGGCTAGACCGTTTGTGATAATCCATTTTTATGGAGGGAAATGTCTGACACAGAGGCGTCATACAGCCATTATTTTAGAGGGGGCACAGAGTATGTGAGGAGGGAGTGAGTGTCACGTTCCTGACCTGTTTTCTGTTGTTTTGATATGTGTTTAATTGGTCAGGGCGTGAATTTGGGTGGGTAGTCTATGTTTCTGTTTCTATGTTGGTTTAAGGGTTGCCTGGTATGGCTCTCAATTAGAGGCAGGTGTTTGGCGTTTCCTCTAATTGAGAGTCATATTAAGGTAGGTTGTTTCACAGTGTTCGTTGTGGGTGGTTGTCTTCCATGTTGCACCACACGGGACTGTTTCGGTATGTTTGTTCGGTTTTTGTGTAGTCTGTTTTCCCTGTCTGTGCGTTCTTCGTGTTACATGTAGTTCTTAAGTTTAAGTCTGTTTAGGTCAGTTTGTTATTTTGTAATCCTTCCAAGTGTTTGTTTTCGTGTTTCGTCTTTGTGTTAATAAATCATTATGCATGCACAACCCGCTGCACGTTGGTCGAATCACTACTCCTCCTCTTCGTATGAAGAGGAACACCGTTACAGTGAGGGTGTTGTGGAGGAGGGTTCAGGAATTCAGAGAATTTAATTCTATGTTTTCATTCTGTGTAAAGTGAACGTCCCACCCACCCCTCCCTTTGCCCTCAGAACAGCCTCAATTCGTCGGGGCATCGACTCTACAAGGTATACGGGAAACTGTTGAGTGTGTAAAACCCAGCAACATTGCAGTCCTTTGACACAAACTGCCTAGCACCTACTACCATACCTCGTTCAAAGGCACTTACATTTTTTGTGTTGCCCATTCACCCTCTGAATGGCACACATACACAATCCATGTCTCAAGGCTTAAATATCCTTCTTTAATCTGTCTCCTCCCCTTCATCTACACTGATTGAAGTGGATTTAGTAACATCAATAAGGGATCATAGCTTTCAGCTGGATTCACCTGGATTCAGCTGGATTCACCTGGTCAGTCTGTCATGGAAAGAGCAGGTGTTTATAATGTTGTGTGTATACTTAGTGTATACTACTAACACATTTTGTATTGCATATTTGAAATATTTACCTGAATTCCTTACCACCCCACTAAATGTGCCACTACCAAAACATAGTGGGAGCGTAGCAATAAAGAGAGAACCATGCATCATTTTGATGAACCTTCTAATCCAGATACATTTTACAAATTATATTTGCATTTATCTCCGCTGTTCCTCTCTAAAATGTTCAATGTTGGTGGTCAGAATCTGCAACTTGCTGATTGATGGAATTACTTAATTAATTATGTTATATGTTTAAATTATAAATTTAGCTATCTTTATTGTGGCATAATAACAGGTGTTTTCAGTGTTGTGTCAATCATAGAGATAAGTAGAGTATCCTAGATGGAAATAACTTGTTTTGGTATAGACTGTAATGCGTCTGTGTGTAGCTGGTGTAGATGAGTCAGGCGCAGGACAGCAGTAATGAGTAATGTACGCAATTTTACTCAACAATAATCACAATACACGTCAAAGAAATCCAAGGCCACAATAACGGACTGCAATACAATAAACAATCACTCACAAACAAACATGGGTGAACAGAGGGTTAAATAATGAACAGGTAATTGGGATTTTGAAACCAGGTGTGTAAGACAAGGACAAAACAAATGGAAAATTAAAAGTGGATCGGCGATGGCTAGAAGGCCGGTGACGTCGACTGCCGAACGCCGCCCGAAACAAGGACAGGGACCGACTTCGGCGTTAGTCGTGACATAGACATCTCCATTGAGGGCTTCCACCATTTAAAAGTTGTCAACTGGGTGAGGATTTCCCCGGGTTTGGAGTGATCAGCCAATGATCAGAGAATTGTCTTTTGTTAAAAACAAAGACTAAGTTAATATCAAATAAAAAAAATAAAAAAATTATATACTGTATATTTTTTTGAAATAATGATTTATTACAAAAAACACAAAGAAGGGGTAACATTAAAGTATTAGAACATGAAGGACAAACAATACAGCATCAAGACACTATCAAACATGTATCAGTCTTTTCACAACAGAGCCATCCTTTTTTCCTTTTTCATGATCACAATCTTGTGAAACCTGAACCCTCCAAGATCCCCCTCACAGTTCCCCAATAGCTGTCCCTCAACCATTCTGGAACCCTCCAAGATCCCCCCACAGTTCCCCAATAGCTGTCCCTCAACTATTCTGGAACCCTCCAAGATCCCCCCACAGTTCCCCAATAGCTGTCCCTCAACCATTCAAAGCCTCTCCCCCCCCCCCCCCCCAGAAGAATAAATATATAAAGTACAATTAATTCCATTCCCCACCCCCAAGAACCCCCCAATGCACCAACAACCAAGAGAATGAACTAAAGAGAAAAAAGGGAAAGACAGAAGAAAACAGTAAACAACAATAAAAAATAAAAAAATGTATTTTAGAACAAAGGACATCAAGGACAACTGAAATCATAACAGCAACGTCTACTTTATGTGTTTGTGTGCATGTCTGGCACTATTACACGTATGTGTGTGTTCTTGTATGCGTTTATTTGAATGAGAGTGTGTGTATATGCATGTGTACAAACACCTGCACGGCATCAGCCTCAGGCAAACCAGCATTAGTTGTAAAAACACTGCCACTTAGTGTCATTCAAATGTACTTTTATTATGTTTTATGTTTTATTTTGACTTTTTTCCCCTTTATCTTTTGACCATCATTCTCTCTCTCACACAGCAACTCCACTCCCACTTGTCTCCAATTCCACATACCAACCCTCAGCTTCCCTCAGCCCATCCCATCTATCTCTGCTGGCCACCCACATCGTGTTTCTACGCAACACATATCTTTCAACTATGCTGTGATGTTTAACGTACAATTTCAATCTATCTAATCGAATAGAATATACAGATTGCGTGTTGAAGATAAATACTTTTACTAAGAGTATTAGTATATTAGTAATTGACTGACCAGGTCTCTCCAGATCTCCTAACAGTACTATTTCCAGGGTCAATTTTAGATCAATGCTATGCATTTTCAGCCATTCCTGAACCTGAGACCAGAAACTGGCTACCTGAGGGCAATACCAAAACAAATGGTCTATTGATTCTGTATCCTCACAACAAAATCTGCAGAGCTTCGATGATTTTATGCCCCAAATATTCAACATTTTGTTGGTGGCAAGAATTCTATATAATAATTTTAGCTGAAAAGCACGAAGTCTTGAATCTTGCGTTGTTTTATATATCAACTCATACACCCTGTACCATGGAATCGGTACATCAAAAATCTCTTCCCAACTATTTAGCAATCTGTATGGCACAGTTGTCAACATCCTGGTCCTCAAATGAAACTGGTATACTTTCCTATTTATGCTATTTATATTCCTCCGCCAGTTTTGATCCTATATATTGGGCAAACAGACCAGTTCCCTGCATCCTCCATTTTGATCCTTTATATTGAGCAGACAGTGTCACGTTCCTGACCTGTTTCCTGTTGTTTTATATGTTTTTAGTTGGTCAGGGCGTGAGTTGGGGTGGGGAGTCTATGTTATGTGTTTTCTATGTTGGGTTAATGTGTTGCCTGGTATGGTTCTCAATTAGAGGCAGGTGTTTGACGTTTCCTCTGATTGAGAACCATATTAAGGTAGGTTGTTCTCACTGTTTTTTTGTGGGTGATTGTTCCTGTGTCTGTGTATACCACATGGGACTGTTTCGTTTGTTCGTTCGTTTTAGGTAGTCTGTTCCTGTTTGTGCGTTCTTCGTCTATATGTAAGTTCGTTTGTTTCAGGTCTGTTGCCTTTGTTTATTGTTTTGTAGTTTGCTCTAGTGTTCATTAGTGTTTCGTCTTTCATTTAATAAATCAGTATGTATTCATCACCCGCTGCGCCTTGGTCCGTTCATTCACCACAAGACGAACGTTACAGACAGACCAGTTCCCTACCTCCTCCATTTTGATCCTTTATATTGGGCAGACAGACCAGTTCCCTACCTCCTCCATTTTGATCCGTTATATTGGGCAGACAGACCAGTTCCCTACCTCCTCCATTTTGATCCTTTATATTGGGCAGACAGACCAGTTCCCTACCTCCTCCATTTTGATCCTTTATATTGGGCAGACAGACCAGTTCCCTACCTCCTCCATTTTGATCCTTTATATTGGGCAGACAGACCAGTTCCCTACCTCCTCCATTTTGATCCTTTATATTGGGCAGACAGACCAGTTCCCTACCTCCTCCATTTTGATCCTTTATATTGGGCAGACAGACCAGTTCCCTACCTCCTCCATTTTGATCCTTTATATTGGGCAGACAGACCAGTTCCCTACCTCCTCCATTTTGATCCTTTATATTGGGCAGACAGACCAGTTCCCTACCTCCTCCATTTTGATCCTTTATATTGGGCAGACAGACCAGTTCCCTACCTCCTCCATTTGGATCCTTTATGTTGGGCAGACAGACCAGTTCCCTACTTCCTCCATTTTGATCCTTTATATTGGGCAGACAGACCAGTTCCCTACCTCCTCCATTTTGATCCTTTATGTTGGGCAGACAGACCAGTTCCCTACCTCCTCCAGCTGCCACCTGCCTTCTCCATTTTTGGGGCAATGCTGTATTCAATTGGTTGTACTCTTGAATTGAGCAGACCTTCCTGAACAATTCTGACAACTCCATGAAGGACATAACTCTACCATTACAATTTACAATATAATTTAAGAACAAAATACTCTTTTCAAACATCTTTCCCATAAATACAGGTTTTTTATCAACCAGCACATTTGAGTTCAGACATAATATTTAATGTAATATTTGTTCTATCTTTTCAAGGGGATGAAATTGAAATTGTAGCCAGCTCTACTTTGAATATTTTTCAATTAATCGAAAAATCAAATTTTATTTGTCACATACACATGGTTAGCAGATGGTAATGCGAGTGTAGCAAAATGCTTGTGCTTCTAGTTCCGACCGTGCAGTAATATCTAACAAGAAATCTAACAATTTCACAACAACTACCTTATACACACAAGTGTAAAGGAATGAATAAGAATATGTACATATACATATATGGATGAGTGATGGCCGTGCGGCATAGGCAAGATGCAGTAGATGGTATAGAGTACAGTATATACATATGAGATGAGTAATGTAGGGTATGTAAACATTATACAAAGTGGCATTGTTTAAAGTGACTAGTGATACATTTATTACATCCAATTTGTTATTATTAAAGTGGCTAGAGATTTGAGTCTGATTGTGATGGCTGTTTAACATTCTGATGGCCTTGAAATAGAAGCTGTTTTTCAGTCTCTCGTTCCCAGCTTTGATGCACCTGTACTGACCTCGCCTTCTGGATGATAGCGGTGTGAACAGGCAGTGGCTTGGGTGGTTGTTGTCCTTGATTATCTTTTTGGCCTTCCTGTGACATCGGGTGATGTAGGTTTGATGTAGGTTTGCCCCCGGTGATGTGTTGGGCAGACCGCACTACCCTCTGGAGAGCCTTGCGGTTGTGGGCGGAGCAGTTGCCATACCAGGCGGTGATACAGCCCGACAGGATGCTCTCGATTGTGCATCTATAAAAGTTTGGGAGTCTGTTGCGCCTTCTTCACCACGCCGTCTATGTGGGTGGACCACTTCAGTTTGTCCGTGATGTGTACGCAGAGGAACTTAAATCTTTCCACCTTCTCCGCTACTGTCCCATCGATATGGATAGGGGGGTGCTCCCTCTGCTGTTTCCTGAAGTCCACGATCATCTCCTCCCTGTAGGCTGTCTCATTGTTGTTGGTAATCAAGCCTACCACTGTAGCGTCGTCTGCAAGCTTGATGATTGAGTTGAAGGCGTGCATGGCCACGCAGTCATGGGTGAACAGGGAGTATAGGAGAGGGCTGAGAACACACCATTGTGGGGCCCCAGTGTTGAGGATCAGCAGGGTGGAGATGTTGTTACCTACCCTCACCACCTGGGGGTGGCCCGTCATAAAGTCCAGAACCTAGTTGCACAGGGCATGGTCGAAACCCAGGGTCTCGAGCTTAATGACGAGTTTGGAGGGTACTATGGTGTTAAATGCTGAGCTGTTATCGATGAACAGCATTCTTACATAGGTATTCCTCTTGTCCAGATGGGTTAGGGCAGTGTGATTGCATTGTCTGTGGACCTATTGGGGCGGTAAGCAAATTGGAGTGGGTCTAGGGTGTCAGGTAGGGTGGAGGTGATATGATCCTTGACTAGTCTCTCAAAGCACTTCATGATGACCGAAGTGAGCGCTACCGGGCGATAGTCATTTAGCTCAGTTACCTTTCTTGGGAACAGGAACAACGGTGGCCCTCTTGAAGACATTGGTCCCAAGATTCAGACCCAGATCCGGTGAGTTGAGACTGGGTCTGGGTCAGTCAAATTACCTAGTGGCGTCATGGGTGGAATGTTATTAATATTTTTCTTAATTTCATAATTAATCAACATAATTTAAAAAAAAACGTCATAAAAAAAAAAAAATGTTTTTTCAATGTCAAACGGTTTTGTTATATTTCTGTGATGTATATAAAGTGTAATATTGAGATGCAAACTCAAAATGTAATACATTTCAGGTGTCTTCTTTTTTTAAGCCCATAACCATGTGTGTGAGGTATATACTTTGGGTTCAAAATAGATTTGTTGAAGACTACGAAGAAAGACTCTGTGTGACCCTGATTTAGCCCACTGCAGGAAAAGGTTAAAGACCACATTTGTGATCTTGAGCGGTCGACAGAACAGGACCACTAGATCAAGAGTCTCTGGGCCCTTTCTTATTGTAAGAAACTGAAGTAGAGTAGAGTACATCACCTTTTAGTAGAGCACAGTACAGCACAGTAGGGCACAGTACAGTAGAGCATTTTTTATTTTTTATTTTATTCTACCTTTATTTAATTAGGCAAGTCAGTTAAGAACACATTCGTATTCTTATTGACCGTGCTGTCACAGACTCCATAATGGCACAGATACAAAGATGAAGCCTCTATGGTGTCAATTGTTTAGGGTTGTGACCGTTTCGGTTTGGATAATTTTTTACTTATTTTGGACTTTAAAGAATCCACGTAGCTACATATGGGTGGTTAACATTCATTGGGACTGTATAAATACCCGTTCAAACTTATGTAACAACAAGCTAAAATGTTGCAATTCTTCCAGTTTGGCCTTCAACAACCTCAACCGACCTGGTACACTCATTTCAGATGAAGAAATTGTCGCAACAGAGAGAAAGAACAAAAGCTTAGATGAGTCCTTGCAGTAGGCCTCCCATGTTTTAAATCAACTCCTCGAAGTACACATTCTAAATTCCCTTAGTTCATCTGAATCATGCTACTGTTGGTAAAAGCTCAATGCTGAGTGGATTGAAAACGTATAAACCTGCTCATGAGTTTAGTACTTTACACCTGTCTTACCCCATCATGATCAGAAACAAAGGGTTTTAACCATGTCTTTGTAAAAACCGTGTATCCTATAGCTTGTTAATACTGGAGCTATCCTTGCAATTTGAGCAACGTTACAATTCCCACCTCGTGGGTTAACATTATTGGCGCAATGCGCACGGTGTTTGCCTTTCACGCTTCCCTGCCCCGCCGTTCGTTACATTAGTTTCAGAGGTGGGATGTCGGTTATGAGGCCATCACAACGCATGGGCCGTCCGTGTGAGGGGGCTGAGCAGTTGAAGAAAGGGGGCATGCCGTTAGGAGGGGCAGTGTAGCAATCCTCACCATATGAGCCATATGAGTGGGTTAACCCTATTGGCTTGATGCATAGGGTGTTAGCCTTCCATGCCAGCGACCCAGGTTCCCTGGTGTTCGCGACAATACGTTAATCTGATCTCATGTCAGTCCTTACATCCTATTCTCCATCTTTGCGTTGAGTTATAAATGTCTTCAGCCCCATCTCCAGCTTCAGACCAATAAATCAAGTGGGGTGACTGCCTTTTGACTGACAACTATTTCTATAGCCTATTATTGTGCCTTTAATTTACTGTCCATAACACAATCCAATAAGCAGGACAGGTTTTTTGCTGAGAGAGATACAGCCCACTGCCCAAAATGTGAGTTCTGCTAATGTGATTCCATTGGAGGAATGTTGTGGGCATTATTGATATTTGAGGAAACAGCACCCTGTATTTTACTGCTCTGTCACAAAAGCAATTTGCACATTTATTAGTTTGAATTTAAAGTGCATAGTCAAATGAAATCCCTATAGATTTGGAGAAAAAGTTTAAAACAGGAGGCTGGGCCCAGTGACCCACCGTTTAGGACACAATGAAAAGTAGGCAGCCTGGCTGTTAAAACAGGAGGCTGAGCCCAGTGACCCACCGTTTAGGACACAATGAAAAGTAGGCAGCCTGGCTGTTAAAACAGGAGGCTGAGCCCAGTGACCCACCGTTTAGGACACAATGAAAAGTAGGCAGCCTGGCTGTTAAAACAGGAGGCTGAGCCCAGTGACCCACCGTTTAGGACACAATGAAAAGTAGGCAGCCTGGCTGTTAAAACAGGAGGCAAAGCTTTCTTCCCTTCAGCTGCCATATTAATCAATTGACCGTGACCTTCTGACACATTTTTTTCAGCTTAATTCTGAGAAGTACACCACGTTTCTTCCGGAGCGTGGCGTATTAATTACGCTGATGGACTCCAGTGGTCTTCCCAGAGTGCCCGGAGGAAGCTGGAGCGCCGGCCGGGCTGAGCTACACTACCTTTGCAATTCAAATGAGAGACACTACATCAGCCTTTGACAGGTATACATTTCATTCACTGTATAAATCTGCTGATAATATACAATAATAGGAAAAACGTGCTCGTACCAATCACACACTTATCATTTACAGCTCCAGCAGGATACATTTGCCGTGTCATGGAAGTAGATTTACTGCACAGATAACGGCAACAGGTTCAGCAATAGTACAGCAATACTACTACACTACGTACAGTATTACGTGTTATTTGGCATTCAGTGAACCGTTGTCCTGGAAACATCACACAGTCTGTGTGTATGATGATTGCCACAGATGACCGCCAGACCAACAAACATAGGAAGCATTGGTGGTCAAGACACACTTCAGTCACACCAGACATACTGTAGTTAGTTCACAGTAGCTGCACCAGACCACATGCTATATTTCTACAGTACTGTACCTGAAGATATTGGAGAGAAATAATTGGACTTTAACTCCCATTAACTTCACAGCAGGACAGGTTAATTTGTGATCAAGACCTGGGGAGACAAAATGTGAATAAATGAATGGCAAAGAAGCCAAGCAGTTTCATGGAGGAGACTAGAATCAAATCAGTTTAATTAACTCTGGTGAGATGACAGAGGCTTTTACTCCACTTGGATTGGATTACCAGGAATGCAACCCTCCTATGACAATTTACATTATCAAGGCAATCTCTCTCCCTCTCTCTCTCTTTCTTCCCTCTCTCCCACTCTGCCTCCCTCCCTCTCTCTTTCTTCCCTCTCTCCCACTCTGCCTCCCTCCCTCTCTCTTTCTTCCCTCTCTCCCCTCTCTCTCTCTCCCCCTCTGCCTCCCTCCCTCTCTCTTTGCCGATGGGCTGTACTTGGGCAGGGGGAGAGCGCTTTACCAGTTGTGTGAGAGCAGGAGAGGCAGAGAGAAGGAGTCCTGATTCTCTCTCCGGCTTGTGGGATATACAGCAGTGACACAGTCCTGTGGTGCCACATAGCCCACAGATCCAGGTAAGACAAACTTGTGTGTGTGTGTGTGTGTGTGTGTGTGTGTGTGTGTGTGTGTGTGTGTGTGTGTGTGTGTGTGTGTGTGTGTGTGTGTGTGTGTGTGTGTGTGTGTGTGTGTGTGTGTGTGTGTGTGTGTGTACATACTGTGTGTACATACTGAATATTTAGTTCCCCATGGAGAGCACTTGTTTACCACAGTAGGGTAGGCTCATGATTCCCCTCTCTGGACAGGTGTGTATTAGTAGGGACGTTGGAAGCATTGGAGAGAAAGAGGATACTTTTAAGTCCTCAAATGCCACTGCTTTTCTCTCAAATTAGATATTGATTTATTGAAGAACTGTTTAGATGGAGATAAGTACTTTGTTTGTGATATTATGCTAGATGTGTGAATTTAGGATGATTAATACCTGTTAATGGCATCAGCATCAGTCGGCAGTGTTTTGGGTCAGGACTGTCGTTGTATCTTTGTGATTGTACATTATAAACATAACCTCTGCTTTATTTCAGTGAAGTTTATTTTGACATTCCTTTATTGTCCAGCCTGATACCAATAGAGCTATCCCCACCACACCAGCATGTTCATCTCTACAGTAAGATAGAAAAGCAGGGATTTGTCTTTACCTTACCTTTATTAAGTCAATTGCGTAATCAATGCGAATGTACGTTTATTGTAAAGATAACTTGAATTTGGTGGCAAAGCAATGACTCCCACTATGGTTAATGGCATGCCAATACTAAGAGGTGGAATGTTTCTAGTCACAGCATGGAACACTTTTCAATCACCTCACCTCCACTGAGAAAGCCATAATTGGTTTGTGACAATATTATCCTCTAAAAGCTTTTTTTCTTCAGGCCCACTGCTGTATAGTTTGATAATGGCATTCTGCGTTTCAGCACAAGATAGCGATGTTGGATGTGTGAGACAGCTTGCTAAAGAAAAATGCATAGAGTGACAGCAGTATGCTTTTCACAGACTTTTTTCCCCTCAGCGGCACAGGAGGGCTCCTGCATAATTGCATTTTGACAGCGCGTCCGACAGCACAGGCTGTCTGTGCCTTACCCATGGCCAGAGTAGGACAGTCACATTGGTACTGTGGATTCAGGACCTTGGACAGTTCCCCTTATAGCATTACCCCGTTTCTAGTAGAACAGATGATGGTGAATCTCTTGGTGTGTTCTTTCAGCACTGCTGGTCCAGGAGATGCCAACCAAGCAGCCAGATTGAGTGGGATGGGGGAGAGTAATCTCTGATAGGTTGCTGCATTACCATGTTGTGGTATCTTGCTCTTCCAGGAGACATGCAGGCAGAGGACTAACACACTATCGTGTCTGAACACCCATACTTGGATTCTAAATAATAGGCTTTTTGGGAATGCGAAAATAGAATGTTTTTTAGTATGTGACCTTTAGGAAATTGAGTATGCTGTAAATGCCTGGATGTAATGCTCATTTCACTTTTACATCTAGTAGAATTCGCTGCATGCTATTGAGGAAGAGAATAGTCCTTTCAGACCCACATGTGTCTGAAAACAGATGATAATCAGCTGATAATGACGCCAAGTATCAAAATGAACGAATGGCGGGTAACAACTCAGTTTGGCCTTAGATGACACATTCTCAGTACGGGTGAGCAGTATGTTGATGTTTTTTGTTTACTGGATACCTTTTTACTAAACAGGACGTTCTAAATGATATATAGTACTATTCGGACACACTATGTTGTTTTAGTAAGTAGTAGGCAAGACAGATTTCAGACGTGACCACTGACTAACGGAGCCACCTGTCGCTCCTCTCCAATCTGTTCCCCCCTGGGACTGTGTCCAGCTCAGGGCCTCTGACCACCCACTCCCCTCTCTGAATTAGACATGACTCTGACTTCACATTGAAGATTTAATAACAGTAGGATTAAATAGCGGTAAATACACTGTAAAATGAAGTAGGAATCCTGAATAGGGATCTCAATGATTATTGTTTGTTCAATTCCATTAGGAGGATCATGATTCTACATCTTGGCTACTTTTCAGAATTCCATTACCAGATATTGAGTAGGTCTAAGTGAGTTACTAAACTGTTATTATCCTAGTGGTCCACTATGTCTTATGATAATATATCACGTACCTCCTCTTGCATAGTACTGGAGTTGGCGCCATGCTGAAGACCTTGGAGGAGACTCCCAATGTCTTTCCACTTTCAGAAGTAAAATTGACAAAATGTTGTCCAATTCATGAGAGACAAATTATTGCATTTACACTGTCACTGAAATTACTAGTTTGCAAATTATCACTTTTCACTACTTCAATTTTAGGTGAACTGTATCTGTTCTGCTTAGGCACACTTTACCATCTCCTACTTCCTCCCTTGGAACAGATTTAGCATCTCCTACTTCCTGTCTTTGGAACAGCTTTACAATCTCTTACTTTCTGTCCTTGGAACAGCTTTACCATCTCCTACTTCCTGTCCTTGGAACAGCTTTACCAACGTCTGTTTCCTGTCCTTGGAACAGCTTTACCAACGTCTGTTTCCTGTCCTTGGAACAGCTTTAGCATCTCCTACTTCCTGTCCTTTAAATGGCTTTACAATCTCTTACTTCCTGTCCTTGGAACAGCTTTACCATCTCCTACTTCCTGTCTTTCGAACAACTGTGTGGTTGTTTGGCATCATGGAGATGTGTATGTAAATGATTACACCTCACCAATAATGAATCTCTCAGAGGTGTCTAGATGAGAAGACAAATGGCTGAGATGTAAGTGTGTGCCTATTGATTTTCCTCTGTACTTTGGAAGATTGTTGTAGAATGTCAGTGACTGATAGCTCTTCGTGGACTGTGTCATGTGATGTAGTCCCATGTTGGTTATAGGCCGGGCTGGACAGGGCTTAACTTTGGGAATGCGTCCTACTTCACTCTTTGCTAATACTAGTTGGTGGTACCTTCGTTCTCCACCCAGATGGAGACCAGCCCCAGCTCTTACTACCAGTACAAACAAAGGAGGTACTAGGGCTACGGTAATGTGTCTTTCACTCTGCAGTGCACAAATCATCCATATGGATACAATGGAGATGAGAATAGTATCTATATCACCTGGAAGCCTGTGGTCTTCAAATAGATATATGGAGACTTTTATAATATACTGTACCTGTAAATCATGATGTCACAGATCCACTTCTTCTGTTCACACATAGTCTCTTTGACAGAGCTCAGCAACTACTGGAGAAAAATGGCACTGTCCTTTTTATAAATGTCAAGTTGTTAAATATCTGCTTTAACTTCAAACAACGCCATGGTTAGAAATGAGAATGGATTTTGTGTCTTTGGGGGCGGTCCTCTGACAGACATCTATCTTATTTCTCATTAACTGGGGACTGAAGCCAGACCGGGTACAGTGTAGGTGTTACACAGGCTTGGGAAAGTTCAGCTGCTTAATGAGCTCATCCTCATCTATCATCTGACTTTTATCTCTTGTATACTGTAGTTATTCTGGCCAGACCATTCTGCCAAGCTTTTTACTTGTTCCATGGTATGTCTGCTGGCATATTTGATTCACTTGGCTCATGAAAAAAACAATACTTGATTAAATACAATGGTAACTCCATAAATTTCACCCCAGAAGTGCATGATTACAAATGTATCCTTAAGATTTGATGAATGGATGGTTTATAAAAGCTTTGTGTTTACTGAGTGGTTCATTCGGGCCATTGACTTGCTATATGTTTAGCAGTGTTACACTCAGTGAATTAAAACAGGCTTGGCTGGGTATCCTCTCATATGACAGAGTGTCTGATTGGGAACTACTTAGCAGTATTAACAGACTCTATCGGGATTTTACAAAAAAATTATCGGAAATATTTATTCTATATTACAATAAATTATATTGTTATATTTCAGGGACAACTGGCTCTGTCAAGTCTTTTGTCATCATAATGTCTATTGAAAGATTTATTGCTTCTTGTAGCCAGGTGACCTTATGGTTTGTCTTAGTCCTGCATGCCCCTCCCACAAAATGATAATATTTATTTTAAACAGCTAAAGAAAACAAGACATCAACTATTATGTTGTGATACTGTATTACGATATTATGACGTGTTCTTCTTCTATGGTTTAACTCAGTTGGTCCTTTGTGTTCCCAGAATCCAATGGTGCGATGGCCCCCAGGCAGGGCAGTGTGGGACTTATAGGTCCTCCAGCAGGCGTGCCTCTCCCCGTCCTCCCACTCCTCCTCCTCCTCTGTGGCCAGATGCGGGATGCCCAGGGTCAAGGTAAGACTTTGATTACTGTCAGTGTTACTTCCACATGGCTCTGTAGGGTTTGGATATTCAATAGGACAACACCTTTGGGAACAGCATTGCTTGACTAGGGTAATTTCCAGCCATGTATCCAATGTGCATTTTGTTCAATCCAGTTGGACAGTGTATATTCCCAGGGGTCCGTGCTGCCAATATCAGTGGTATTGCTTTTCTATGCAGATCTTGTTTAATCTTGGAAACCATTTTGTGCTTTTCAGTCTTGAACCATTGTTCATTCATCACATAGACCTCTTCCAGGGGTAATACTGACATTTTACATACAGTAATTGGGTGCTTGGCTTATTACCTGGGTGCCATGTGGGCTGGGCTGGTTTTGGGTCCAGATTGAATGTGCATCTCCCAGGGAGACAAGGCCACTGTGCCCTCTGCTGTCAGAACCCTCCACTGGCTCCTACCTCTCCCTGTGGCCAATCTTATTTATAGCATGGCGGGAACTGCCACACTAACTGGTGAGAGCACAACACACACACACATACTCACCACGCTCACTCTCACTCCAAACAATTGCCAAGTTTTTGAGGGGTGGGGGGGCGGGGGATGCAGATGGAATTGAAGCAGATACAAGGTTAATGTGGAGTGGAGAGGAGTGCGAATTTTAACATTCAGCTCTCATACAATGAGGCCTGATTAATGGGACTCAACTGTGCCACATGCCAGAGTAAAATATACCAGCCGTAAAGGAGGACGGGCGAGGACCAGGGAGGAACTAGAGTGAGAAACACTCTTTAGACTAATTCAAACCTAAGACGCTTTGAAACGGATATTAAAAGGAAATGCAGGTATTCTGTCAAAAAGCCTAATGTAGTCTAATTTTATATCTCTTAAGTCATTTCTGATCTAGAAAGCTTGTGTACGTTACAGGACCATTTCAGTATAGGGTTAGTTTTAGGGGAGAGTGGGGTAAGTTGAGCCATTTTTTACTTTCAGCATATCACACCAGCCTTCGCTTTGGCTCCCCCTCCTGTCCAGCTCAGGCATTTGGCGTCGCCGGCCTTCTAACTGCTGCCGAACCTACTGCTGGCAAACGCCCTTCACTCATCTACCCCGGACTTGTCTCGTCATCATTACACACACCTGGTTCCAATCGCCACTCTGTCACTGTATATATACTCCCTCTGTCAGTTGTCTATTTCGGTAGTTGTAAATGTTACTTGTTTTCCTGAGAGGAATCTCTCTTACTATTTACTTTAGTACTTTATATTTTGCACTTTGGGTTCACCCTGTTCGGCCTTTTTGTTTATGAAGATATGTTTTGAGCACAACAGCGTTTGGTTTTCGTCCCGCTTTGATCCATGGTGCTTAATTCTTAAGTGTAGGGGGCAGTATTTTCGTTTTTGGCAAACGTACCCATTTGAAAAAAAACGTACCCATTTGAAACTGCCTATTTATCAGCCCCCGAAACTAGAAAATGCATATACTTGTCAGATTAGGATAGAAAACACTCTAAAGTTTCCAAAACTGTCAATGTTTTGTCTGTGAGTTTAACAGAACTGATATTGCAGCCTAAAACCTGAGGAAAATCCAATCAGGAAGTGCCTCTGTTTTTGAAACCTCTCTGTTCTTATGCATCCCTATCATCCATTTTCTATTGCTTCCCTAAGGTGTCAAGAGCCTTTAGACATAGTTTCAGGATTTTATTTTGAAAAATGAGCGAGAACCATCACATTGCGTAAGTGGATAGGTGGGGGCTCTCAGAGTGAGTTGTGCGCAACAGAGAAAGGCGGCCATTGTTACTCCCGGTCCTATTGAAAAACCAACACTCCTGGTTGATATATTATCGAATAGATATTTGAAAAACAACCTGAGTATTGATTATATCAAACTTTTGACATGTTTCTGTGGACATTATGAATATTATCTGGAACTTTAGTCTGCGTAGTCGTGAACACTTTTTGCTGTGGATTTCTCAGCATAACGCACGAAACAAAAGGAGGAATTTGGATATAAAAATATCTTTATGGAACAAAAGGAACATTTGTTGTCTAACTGGGAGTCTCGTGAGTGAAAACATCCGAAGATCATCAAAGGTAAACAATTAATTTGATTGCTTTTCTGATTTTCGTGACCAAGTTACCTGATGCTAAGTGTACTTAATGTTTTGTCGAGCGATCGATAAACTTACACAAACGCTTGTATTGCTTTCGCTGTAAAGCATCATTTCAAAATCTAAGACGACAGGTGGATTAACAAAAGGCCAAGCTGTGTTTTGCAATATCGCACTTGTGATTTCATGAAAATGAATATTTTCTAGTAATATTATTTGACTGTGGCGCTATGCTATTCAGTGTTGCTGATGACAATTATCTCAGATCCGGGATGGGTGGTTCAGAAAGGTTAAATAAACTCAGTAGTTCTAAACCTGCGACTGCCTCCTGCCTACTCCTTTCTACACCAGTGACACAACATCACTACATCAAGGGAAATATAGTATTCTTTCAAACAAAGATATCTACATATATTTCAGGATGTTGTGTATCCCTGGAAATAATCAGAATTTATGTAAACTTAACAATTTTGAAAACATAGCAAGTCCAAAAGGTGGTCTTTTGGCACAACTTACCCTGGGTATGAGGAAAGTTGAGCATAGAGACAGGGTAAATTGAGCCACCTTGAGGTAAGCGGGTCAGTGTCCCTCTTCAGAGTCATTCAGTAAATGTTTTCTTCCCTTAATGCTGCTCTAATGGATTTCTTCCCTTACTGCTGCTCTAATGGATTTCTTCCCTTGCTGCTGCTCTAATGGATTTCCTCCCTTGCTGCTGCTCTAATGGATTTCTTCCCTTGCTGCTGCTGTAATGGATTTCTTCCCTTACTGCTGCTCTAATGGATTTCTTCCCTTGCTGCTGCTCTAATGGATTTCTTCCCTTGCTGCTGCTCTAATGGATTTCTTCCCTTGCTGCTGCTCTAATTGGGTTCTTCCCTTGCTGCTGCTCTAATGGATGTCTTCCCTTGCTGCTGCTCTAATGGATTTCCTCCCCGTGCTGCTGCTCTAATGGATTTCTTCCCTTGCTGCTGCTCTAATTGGATTTCTTCCCTTGCTGCTGCTCTAATGGATTTCCTCCCTTGCTGCTGCTCTAATGGATTTCCTCCCTTGCTGCTGCTCTAATGGATTTCTTCCCTTGCTGCTGCTCTAATGGATTTCTTCCCTTGCTGCTGCTCTAATGGATTTTCTCCCTTGCTGCTGCTCTAATTGGATTTCTTCCCTTGCTGCTGCTCTAATGGATTTTCTCCCTTGCTGCTGCTCTAATGGATTTCTTCCCTTGCTGCTGCTCCAATGGATTTCTTCCCTTGCTGCTGCTCTAATTGGGTTCTTCCCTTGCTGCTGCTCTAATGGATTTCCTCCCTTGCTGCTGCTCTAATGGATTTCTTCCCTTGCTGCTGCTCTAATGGATTTCTTCCCTTGCTGCTGCTCTAATGGATTTCTTCTCTTGCTGCTGCTCTAATGGATTTCTTCCCTTGCTGCTGCTCTAATGGATTTCTTCCCTTGCTGCTGCTCTAATGGATTTCTTCCCTTGCTGCTGCTCTAATGGATTTCTTCCCTTGCTGCTGTTCTAATTGGGTTCTTCCCTTCTCTCACTTCCTTGGCTGCTCTCTCAAGAACCTCAAGGGGGAAGGAGCCCTGCTTGTTTTACGTCTGTATAAATGGGGCAGGATGTCTGCTCTGTAACCAGAAACAGTCTTGAGTTCATATGCCTGACACATAGCAAAAATACTATGCATATTGTGTAGTAAACTGACTAAATGTAATCATCATTTGTATGGGGTATGGTCATTGGCTCAACTTACCCCATGGCCATTGGCTCAGCGTACCCCAAGGCAAACATTTTGACTATATTTATTTTTTTTATTTTTTTATTTCACCCGTATTTAACCAGGTAGGCAAATTGAGAACACGTTCTCATTTACAATTGCGACCTGGCCAAGATAAAGCAAAGCAGTTCGACACATACAACAACACATAGTTACACATGGAGTAAAACAAACATACAGTCAATAATACAGTGAAAAATAAGTCTATATACAATATGAGCAAGTGAGGTGAGATAAGGGAGGTGAAGGCAAACAAAATATATATATAAATAAATTAAAAAATAAAAAGGCCATGGTGGCGAAGTAAATACAATATAGCAAGTAAAAAAAACACTGGAATGGTTGGTTTGCAGTGGAAGAAGGTGCAAAGTAGAGATAGAAATAATGGGGTGCAAAGGAGCAAAATAAATAAATACAGTAGGTAAAGAGGTAGTTGTTTGGGCTAAATTATAGATGGGCTATGTACAGGTGCAGTAATCTATGAGCTGCTCTGACAGCTGGTGCTTAAAGCTAGTGAGGGAGATAAGTGTTTCCAGTTTCAGAGATTTTTGTAGTTCGTTCCAGTCATTGGCAGCAGAGAACTGGAAGGAGAGGCGGCCAAAGGAAGAATTGGTTTTGGGGGTGACCAGAGAGATATACCTGCTGGAGCGCGTGCTACGGGTGGGCGTTGCTATGGTGACCAGCGAGCTGAGATAAGGGGGGACTTTACCTAGCAGGGTCTTGTAGATGACCTGGAGCCAGTGGGTTTGGCGACGAGTGTGAAGCGAGGGCCAGCCAACGAGAGCGTACAGGTCGCAGTGGTGGGTAGTATATGGGGCTTTGGTGACAAAACGGATGGCACTGTGATAGACTGCATCCAATTTATTGAGTAGGGTTTTGGAGGCTATTTTGTAAATGACATCACCGAAGTCGAGGATTGGTAGGATGGTCAGTTTTACAAGGGTATGTTTGGCAGCATGAGTGAAGGATGCTTTGTTGCGGAATAGGAAGCCGATTCTAGATTTAACTTTGGATTGGAGATGCTTGATGTGAGTCTGGAAGGAGAGTTTACAGTCTAACCAGACACCTAGGTATTTGTAGTTGTCCACATATTCTAAGTCAGAGCCGTCCAGAGTAGTGATGTTGGACAGGCGGGCAGGTGCAGGCAGCGATCGGTTGAAGAGCATGCATTTAGTTTTACTTGTATTTAAGAGCAATTGGAGGCCACGGAAGGAGAGTTGTATGGCATTGAAGCTCGCCTGGAGGGTTGTTAACACAGTGTCAAAAGAAGGGCCAGAAGTATACAGAATAGTGTCGTCTGCGTAGAGGTGGATCAGAGACTCACCAGCAGCAAGAGCGACATCATTGATGTATACAGAGAAGAGAGTCGGTCCAAGAATTGAACCCTGTTGCACCCCCATAGAGACTGCCAGAGGTCCGGACAACAGACCCTCCGATTTGACACACTGAACTCGATCAGAGAAGTAGTTGGTGAACCAGGCGAGGCAATCATTAGAGAAACCAAGGCTGTCGAGTCTGCCGATGAGGATGTGGTGATTGACAGAGTCAAAAGCCTTGGCCAGGTCAATGAATATGGCTGCACAGTACTGTTTCCTATCGATAGCGGTTAAGATATCGTTTATAACCTTGAGCGTGGCTGAGGTGCATATTAGCCCACACAGCTACAAGGATGCACTTTCATGCTAGGTTTATGACCTTATATTGTAGCTTATAGATCTGATGTATAAACAATCTTAAAATGATCTACTTTGGTTTAGATACAAGCATCATAAAACTTCTAAAACAAATACATTTTACTTTGTGAAAATCATTTTTTTACCTAACTTGTTTACCAATTTTTCCATGTGGTTTCTTCTTTTATAGACTCCATGAAATTACGACTTCTTCCTAAATATTTGGTCACGATTCATTTTGTGTATGGTTACCTAGAAACAAGGGCTGGCCCAACTTACCCCACTCTCCTCTCCTGGATGAGTTGACAATCCCACTATAACCTTCAAACGTGAAACATTGTCAGAGAGGCGATTTCTGTCTTTCTTTTGGCTTTTGTTGCGTCAAAAGACTACGATTGATTGCTGTGAATGCTCGAAGCTGGGCGGCAGAGACAAGACCATAAAATCTTAGACAAGAGCCACTGAAGTTTGTCTTCAACAAGGGCAGTAAATTGTATTGAAAAAGGCAGTAGGAGGGAGGGCAAAGCCCACAGAATGTAAAATACCTTTATTGTCTTGACCTGTAATGTATGATGCTCCATGAGCCAAAACCCCCTCATTCAATCCTCTGACCTTTGTGGATGTCATATATGGATAATCAGGAATAATATGGTGTGTCATATCTGAAGATGCAGTAGAGCATTCAATCTTTGAATGTTTGAGGAAGTCTGGGTGTGCCCATGAGACCATTGCATCCTGGATCCCAACATCTGCAGTGGCTGGAGCAGCTGCCTTGTGAACTAACCACATTACTGCAGATCCATCTTCCTTACCTCATCTGGTTTGGTTCCTGTGGCTCTGTTCAAACTCTCTGCTCCTTGGCTATGGTTTTAGGACTACCACACCATTCAATGGCCATATCGGACATCATTATGAAAGTATAGTTCTCTTGGAGAGAGAGCTCTTGTGAAGATGAGTTTTAACCTTCATAGTGGTAACTTTCCTCCTCCCTCTCAGTCTGTGGTTGAGTACAAAGCTTTTAGGGATCTAATCTGATAAGTCTCTTCCTCTTGCCTTGGGAAAGACATTACATTTCCACTAGCACTAAAAACACTGCTTTCTCAGTCGCTTCATTTCATCACGTTGTTCCTAGTGGGACCATCAGAACATGGTGACCAGGCTGACTACTTATCCATACACTCATAGGGCTTGTGCATTGTGCCCAGCAACCACTAGATATGTACAGATGTGTTGTAGGCAGTGGTGTAAAGTACTTAAGTAAAAATACTTTAAAGTTCTACTGAAGTCGTTTTTGAGGGTATCTGTACTTTACAATTTATATTTTTGACAACTTTTACTTTTACTTCACTACATTCCTAAATAAAGTAATGTACTTTTTACTCCATACATTTTCCCTGATACCCAAAAGTACTTGTTACATTTTGATAGGAAAATGGTCCAATTCACGCACTCATCAAGAGAACATCCCTGATCATCCCCTGCCTCTGATCCTGTGGACTCACGAAACACATGCTTTGTTTGTAAATTAATGTCAGTGTTGTAGTGTGCCCCTGGCAATCCGTAAATAAATAAAGAAATTCATAAATTGTGCCGTCTGGTTTGCAAAATATAAGGAATTTGAAATGATTAATACTTTTACTTTTACTTTTTATACTTGAGTACATTTGAGCAATTCCATTTACTTTTGATACATACGTTTATTTAAAACCAAATACTTTTAGACTTCTACTGAAGTAGTATTTTACTGGGTGACTTTCACTTTTACTTGAGTCATGTTCTATTAAGATATCTTTACTTTTACTACAGTATGACTTTTGTGTACTTTTTCCACAACTGGTTGTAGGTACATTAAATGTAGTTGTTCAGCATAGTGTAACCTATAGTTCTCTACTGGAGGGTACTGTCTGTTTCTGCTCTACCATACTGAGGAGCTGAGAGCACAGTACATGGAACACATTACTGAGAACCAACCTCTGTGGACTACATTTTAGTTGCAGGGGTGAGATTCATTTGCAAGACCATTATAAAACTCATTTGGGCTACCAATCAAGCAGTCTTTGAAGTAGAAATTGAAGCCATTCCTTTTAAGAATGACATAGACAAGTTCATGTTCCTCAGTGTTGGAAACATTTAATCATATCCTTTACGCTGACATAAACCAATAAGATCCAGCTATAATGTACGGTATAAATATGTAGGATGGGCGTTGTACAGGTAGTATAGGAACTGTTGTTTTGTTTACTCACCATTCCTCTGCTGCCTACAACATCCATCCTATGTGTTCATTCTTTTTATTTAACTAGGCAAGACAGTTAAGAACAAATTCTTATTAACAATGACAGCCTACCAGGGAACAGTGGGTTAACTGCCTTGTTCAGGGGCAGAATGACAGATTTTTACCTTGTCAGTTCAGGGATTCAATCCAGCAACCTTTTGGTTACTGGCACAACGCTCTAACCACTGGGCTACCACAATATTATAAGGAGGTGGTGTTCATTATAAGGAGGTGGTGTTCATTATAAGGAGGTGGTGTTCATTATAAGGAGGTGGTGTTCATTATAAGGAGGTGGTGTTCATTATAAGGAGGTGGTGTTCATTATAAGGAGGTGGTGTTCATTATAAGGATGTTGCCCAATGTGGAAGTGTGTTAAATGTGTGTCTCCTTGCTCTGTGTGTCCTGTGATTTATCTCTCTGTCACACTATCAGGCAACTCACTGCCCTGCAGACAGCTGCCCTGGCAGATGTGCTCTCTACCCCCACCCCATGCGGACACACACACACACACACACACACACACACACACACACACACACACACACACACACACACACACACACACACACACACACACACACACACACACACACACACACACACACACACACACACACACACACACACACACACACACACACACACACACAGGTGTGCAGTATAACACCTTCCAAGGCAGGGCTTCTTTTTATATTTCCACATGACATCTGCATCGGCTGTCAGGCTGATTTTACTGCCTGGGTGAGCTGCTGGTCCCTAGACACAGGGCTGCTGATGACTAAGTCAGAACTCATCACATTCATGAAACAGATTGGAAGGTCCATGTCAGCAACAGAACTTGGCCAGAATATTTGTTTCTGCTTCAGAGCACTTTGTTTGCAAAGGTCTTCATTGAAAAAGGTTTGATCATTACATGTCTGCATCCTGTAAAATTTCTTCGATTAAATCCAGACCATGGAAGATCTGCGTTATAATGCGATTGACATTTAAAGGTAATTTCCCATTGAGCCGACATATGCTAAGTTTACCGTGTATGTGGTCTTTAAAACATGTGAAGAGGACAAAACGCAATCGTATTAAACTTGGCCCTTCAAGTGTGAAAACCAGTAGAGGTCAGTAAATTGCATTATTCAATCTGTCAATCCCGTTTTCCTCGACATCCCTTTCAGCTCGTTAATACTCCTTTCAGCTCGGTAATACTCCTTTCAACTCGTTAATACTCCTTTCAGCTCGGTAATACTCCTTTCAGCTCCTTAATACTCCTTTCAACTCGTTAATACTCCATTCAGCTCGGTAATACTCCGTTCAGCTCCTTAAAACCTGTTGAGGACAGAGGGCGCTGTTTTCACTTTGGGGGAAAATCGTGCCCAATTTAAACGGCCTCGTACTCAATTCTTGCTCGTACAATATGCATATTATTATTACTATTGGATAGAAAACACTCTCTAGTTTCTAAAACCGTTTGAATTATATCTGTGAGTAAAACAGAACTCCTTTTGCAGCAAACTTCCTGACAGGAAGTGGAAAATCTGAAATCGATGCACTCTTCTAGGGGCTGCCTATTAAAGTCCTTGATGTTTATTAGTTTAGATGCACTTCATACGTCTTCCACTAGATGTCGACAAGCAGTGAGAGAAGAAATTAAGTGTGTAACTTGATCTGGCCTCGAATTATAGGTCTTGGCATGACGTGTCACCAGTTTCCTGTTTTCTGGAGAGCGCGAGCAGGGACCTGGATTTGCCTTCTGATAAGCTGCCGTTATGGACGACTAATATCTCCGGCTTTGATTTTATTTGATACATGTGACAATATCATCGTAAAGTATGTTTTTTCAATATAGTTTAATCAGATGATTGAATTTTTTTCGGGAGTTTTGCCGTGTTCTGTTCTCTTCCGTTTGTTGACATGGAGAGATTCGCGCCACTTGGCAAGTGTGCTTGCTAAATCGAGAGGGAAAAAGGCCGTTCTAAATCCAAACAACGATTGTTCCCGACAAAGGACCCCTTGTACAACATTCTGATGAACGATCAGCAAAAGTAGGACCCATTTTATGATGTTATTTCATATATCTGTCGTACATGTTGTACTTGTCGTTTGCCCAGATTTTGGGTACTCTCTCGCTATACCTAAGCTGGATGTCGTAATGAAGTTAATTTTAGAATTCTAACACGGCGATTGCATTAAGAACTAGTGTATCTATCATTTCCTATACAACATGTATTTTTTAGTTATGTTTATGAATAGTTATTTGGTCAGAATATGTGTGTCAGAAAAAGTGTCAGAAAAATATCCGGACGTTGTGGGAAAACGATGCTACGTTAGCACAACGTTAGCACAATGTATAACCACTGATTTCAGCTCTAAATATGCACATTTTCGAACAAAACATAAGTGTATGTATAACCTGATGTTATAGGACTGTCATCTGATGAAGCTTATCAAGGTTAGTCAAAAATTATATATCTTGCTGGTTTATTCGCTATCGCTAACGTGCCTATTGCTATCGCTAACGTGCCTTGATGAATGAATGCGGTAGTGTGGTAGGCTGTTGTAGTAAGCTAATATAATGCTATATTGTGTTTTCGCTGTAAAACACTTAAAAAATCTGAAAAATTGGCTGGATTCACAAGATGTTTGTCTTTAATTTGCTGTACACCATCGATTTTTCAGAAATGTTTTATGATGAGTATTTATGTATTTGACGTTGGTGTCTGTAATTACTCTGGCTGCTTCGCTTCTATTTCTGACGGTAGCTGTGATTGTAGCTGCAATGTAAAACAGATTTATACCTCAAATATGCACATTTTTCGAGCAAAACATCGATTTATTGTATAACATGTTATAAGACTGTCATCTGATGAAGTTGTTTCTTGGTTAGTTTGGTTGGTTCTTGGTTAGTTAGGTTGGCTTTGTACATGCTACCTGTGCAGTGAAAAATGTCTGTCCTTTTTTGTATTGGGTGGTGAGCTAACATAAATATATGTGATGTTTTCGCTGTAAAACATTTTAACAATCGGACATGTTGACTGGATTCACAAGATGTGTATCTTTCATTTGCTGTATTGGACTTGTTAATGTGTGAAAGTTAAATATTTCAAAAAAATATATTTTGAATTTCGCGCTCTGCCTTTTCAGTGGAATGTGGGAGGAGTTCCGCTAGCGGAACGCCAGAGCCAGACAGGTTAATGAGTTGAAAGGAGTAATAACGAGTTGAAATGAGTATTAACGAGCTGGAAAAAGTATTATGGAGCTGAAAGGAGTATTAATGCTCCTTTCAACTCGTTAATACTATTTTCAACTCGTTAATACTCCTTTCAGCTCGTTAATACTCATTGCAGCATGTTAATACTCCTTTCAGCTCGTTAATACTCATTTCAACTTGTTAATAGTCCTTTCAGCTCGTTAATACTCCTTTCAACGCGTTAATATTCCTTTCAGCTCGTTAATACTCATTTCAACACGTTAATATTCCTTTCAGCTCGCTAATACTTCTTGCGGCTCATTAATACTCTTTTCAGCTCATTAATACTCCGTTCAACTCATTAATACCCCTGTAGTCTTGTTAACACTCCTGTAATCTCATTAATACTCCTGTAATCTCGTTAATATTCCTGTAATCTCGTTGTGCATAAACATGCAGTGCACATATATTACCTGTTTGAGTTTTTTATTATCTCCTTTTGAGAGAGGTGTGTTGTGTTCTGAGTTGTGTAGTGATGTTATTCCCATGCAGACAGATAGTCGCTGGGGCTTCTCTGTGGCTCCTGGCTGCAGTTCCATCTGTCTTCCTCCCGCCCAGCCACACGCCTGGGGTATGGCACACCGTCAAGGTGAACTGGCTGCTATGGGGCAGGGAGACAGAGACGCTGCTGGGTTTTTCACGCTCAGCAGTTTCCCATGTGTATCAAGAATGGTCCACCACCCAAAAGACATCCAGCCAACTTGCCACAACTGTGGGAAGCATTGGAGTCAACATGGGCCAGCATCCCTGTGGAACGCTTTCGACACCTTGTAGGGTCCATGCCCTGACGAATTGAGGCTGTTCTGAGGGCAAAAAGGGGTGCAGTTTGTGTAGTATCTGTGTTTTCATGTTTTATGTACGGTCTTTTTAAGCACAGGAGTAAATTAATTTCCCCCTGGTGGGATAATAAAGTTGATCTGAATCTGAATTACGAAGGTTTTCCAAACGTTTTGTAAACTCAGTGTATAGTAGGCATTGCATTGACGCTGACATTTATTGGGGACATTTTCTTAGACATAGCTTTAATCTTTGAGAGCAAGAACGAGTATTACAGGCCTCACCGACAGTTATTTCCAACCTGAAAAGGGTTGAGATTGTGATTCCCTAATGGCTCTGAGAGTCTTTATAGGGGAAGTCGTCCTCTGTGAGCGGATGTGTTTTATTCCCATGGTCAGTGTTCAGCTATTGTTGGCTGGCGGACTGAGCCTCGGTCTGTCATTTCCTGCACTAACTCATCTCCAGATCATTTCCAGAATTCATCATGGAAATTGCTCAGGATTGGCCATTAGGTGTTTTTTCTTTCCCTCTCTGTGAAATAAATGGATGACTGATTGATATTAGAGAGAGGAACTGCTGTGCAATGGCATTTCAGAACAAAAACGAGTGAAAATACAGGAGCCAACATCTAATAGACGGCACGGGTAAATTTGTAAGGAGCAGTGCTTTTGAGAAATGAATGTCACAGAGACATTCTTCAAAGTGTTTGTGTCCCGGGTGGCTTCATAGACTCCATACATCTAACCCTAAATCCAATTTTTCTCTTTAGAATGGGTAGTGGGTCAGGACTAGTTATCATGACAAATGGCAAAACTACCCCAGCACCCTTCCCAGACCTCTGTTTGAGCCATGAGTCATTAACTAAATAGAAGATGATGAATTCTCTGAGAAACATTCAAACGTAATCGAGACTTTGGTATCCAGTCCCCACTGGGTTCAGGCCTTTGGCATCCAGTCCCCACTGGGTTCAGGCCTTTTGCATCACAGTCCCCACTGGGTTCAGGCCTTTGGCATCACAGTCCCCACTGGGTTCAGGCCTTTGGCATCACAGTCCCCACTGGGTTCAGGCCTTTTGCATCACAGTCCCCACTGGGTTCAGGCCTTTTGCATTACAGTCCCCACTGGGTTCAGGCCTTTTGCATCCAGTCCCCACTGGGTTCAGGCCTTTGACATCACAGTCCCCACTGGGTTCAGGCCTTTGGCATCCAGTCCCCACTGGGTTCAGGCCTTTTGCATCACAGTCCCCACTGGGTTCAGGCCTTTTGCATTACAGTCCCCACTGGGTTCAGGCCTTTTGCATCACAGTCCCCACTGGTATCAGGCCTTTGGCATCCAGTCCCCACTGGGTTCAGGCCTTTTGCATTACAGTCCCCACTGGGTTCAGGCCTTTTGCATCACAGTCCCCACTGGGTTCAGGCCTTTTGCATCACAGTCCCCACTGGGTTCAGGCCTTTTGCATCCAGTCCCCACTGGGTTCAGGCCTTTGGCATCCAGTCCCCACTGGGTTCAGGCCTTTGGCATCCAGTCCCCACTGGGTTCAGGCCTTTGGCATCCAGTCCCCACTGGGTTCAGGCCTTTGGCATCCAGTCCCCACTGGGTTCAGGCCTTTGGCATCCAGTCCCCACTGGGTTCAGGCCTTTTGCATCCAGTCCCCACTGGGTTCAGGCCTTTGGCATCACAGTCCCCACTGGGTTCAGGCCTTTTGCATCACAGTCCCCACTGGGTTCAGGCCATTGGCATCCAGTCCCCACTGGGTTCAGGCCTTTTGCATTACAGTCCCCACTGGGTTCAGGCCTTTTGCATCACAGTCCCCACTGGGTTCAGGCCTTTGGCATCCAGTCCCCACTGGGTTCAGGCCTTTTGCATTACAGTCCCCACTGGGTTCAGGCCTTTTGCATCACAGTCCCCACTGGGTTCAGGCCTTTGGCATCACAGTCCCCACTGGGTTCAGGCCTTTGGCATCACAGTCCACACTGGGTTCAGGCCTTTGGCATCACAGTCCCCACTGGGTTCAGGCCTTTGGCAATCAAAGTTCCCACTGGGTTCAGGCCTTTGGCATCCAGTCCCCACTGGGTTCAGGCCTTTGACATCACAGTCCCCACTGGGTTCAGGCCTTTTGCATCACAGTCCCCACTGGGTTCAGGCCTTTTGCATCACAGTCCCCACTGGGTTCAGGCCTTTGGCATCACAGTCCCCACTGGGTTCAGGCCTTTTGCATCACAGTCCCCACTGGGTTCAGGCCTTTTGCATCCAGTCCCCACTGGGTTCAGGCCTTTTGCATCCAGTCCCCACTGGGTTCAGGCCTTTTGCATCACAGTCCCCACTGGGTTCAGGCCTTTGGCATCGGGTCCCCACTGGGTTCAGGGCTTTTGCATTACAGTCCCCACTGGGTTGAGGCCTTTTGCATCACAGTCCCCACTGGGTTCAGGCCTTTGGCATCCAGTCCCCACTGGGTTCAGGCCTTTGGCATCCAGTCCCCACTGGGTTTAGGCCTTTGGCATCCAGTCCCCACTGGGTTCAGGCCTTTTGCATCCAGTCCCCACTGGGTTCAGGCCTTTGGCATCACAGTCCCCACTGGGTTCAGGCCTTTGGCATCCAGTCCCCACTGGGTTCAGGCCTTTTGCATCCAGTCCCCACTGGGTTCAGGTCTTTTGCATCACAGTCCCCACTGGGTTCAGGCCTTTTCCATTACAGTCCCCACTGGGTTCAGGCCTTTTGCATTACAGTCCCCACTGGGTTCCGGCCTTTTGCATCACAGTCCCCACTGGGTTTAGGCCTTTGGCATCCAGTCCCCACTGGGTTCAGGCCTTTTGCATCCAGTCCCCACTGGGTTCAGGCCTTTGGCATCACAGTCCCCACTGGGTTCAGGCCTTTGGCATCCAGTCCCCACTGGGTTCAGGCCTTTTGCATCCAGTCCCCACTGGGTTCAGGTCTTTTGCATCACAGTCCCCACTGGGTTCAGGCCTTTTGCATTACAGTCCCCACTGGGTTCAGGCCTTTTGCATTACAGTCCCCCCTGGGTTCAGGCCTTTTGCATCACAGTCCCCACTGGGTTCAGGCCTTTGGCATCACAGTCCCCACTGGGTTCAGGCCTTTTGCATCCAGTCCCCACTGGGTTCAGGCCTTTTGCATCCAGTCCCCACTGGGTTCAGGCCTTTTGCATCACAGTCCCCACTGGGTTCAGGCCTTTGGCATCCAGTCCCCACTGGGTTCAGGGCTTTTGCATTACAGTCCCCACTGGGTTGAGGCCTTTTGCATCACAGTCCCCACTGGGTTCAGGCCTTTGGCATCCAGTCCCCACTGGGTTCAGGCCTTTGGCATCCAGTCCCCACTGGGTTTAGGCCTTTGGCATCCAGTCCCCACTGGGTTCAGGCCTTTTGCATCCAGTCCCCACTGGGTTCAGGCCTTTGGCATCACAGTCCCCACTGGGTTCAGGCCTTTGGCATCCAGTCCCCACTGGGTTCAGGCCTTTTGCATACAGTCCCCACTGGGTTCAGGTCTTTTGCATCACAGTCCCCACTGGGTTCAGGCCTTTTGCATTACAGTCCCCACTGGGTTCAGGCCTTTTGCATTACAGTCCCCACTGGGTTCAGAACTTTTGCATCACAGTCCCCACTGGGTTCAGGCCTTTGGCATCACAGTCCCCACTGGGTACAGGCCTTTTGCATCACAGTCCCCACTGGGTTCAGGCCTTTGGCATCACAGTCCCCACTGGGTTCAGGCCTTTGGCATCCAGTCCCCACTGGGTTCAGGCCTTTTGCATCACAGTCCCCACTGGGTTCAGGCCTTTGGCATCCAGTCCCCACTGGGTTCAGGCCTTTGGCATCCAGTCCCCACTGGGTTCAGGCCTTTTGCATCCTAGTCCCCACTGGGTTCAGGCCTTTGGCATCCAGTCCTCACTGGGTTCAGGCCTTTTGCATCACAGTCCCCACTGGGTTCAGGCCTTTGGCATCCAGTCCCCACTGGGTTCAGGCCTTTGGCATCACAGTCCCCACTGGGTTCAGGCCTTTGGCATCCAGTCCCCACTGGGTTCAGGCCTTTTGCATTACAGTCCCCACTGGGCTCAGGCCTTTGGCATCCAGTCCCCACTGGGTTCAGGCCTTTGGCATCACAGTCCCCACTGGGTTCAGGCCTTTGGCATCCAGTCCCCACTGGATTCAGGCCTTTGGCATCACAGTCCCCACTGGGTTCAGGCCTTTGGCATCCAGTCCCCACTGGGTTCAGGCCTTTTGCATCCAGTCCCCACTGGGTTCAGGCCTTTTGCATCACAGTCCCCACTGGGTTCAGGCCTTTTGCATCACAGTCACCACTGGGTTCAGGCCTTTTGCATCACATTCCCCACTGGGTTCAGGCCTTTTGCATTACAGTCCCCACTGGGTTCAGGCCTTTTGCATCACAGTCCCCACTGGGTTCAGGCCTTTGACATCACAGTCCCCACTGGGTTCAGGCCTTTTGCATTACAGTCCCCACTGGGTTCAGGCCTTTTGCATCACAGTCCCCACTGGGTTCAGGCCTTTGGCATCGGGTCCCCACTGGGTTCAGGGCTTTTGCATTACAGTCCCCACTGGGTTGAGGCCTTTTGCATCACAGTCCCCACTGGGTTCAGGCCTTTGGCATCCAGTCCCCACTGGGTTCAGGCCTTTGGCATCCAGTCCCCACTGGGTTTAGGCCTTTGGCATCCAGTCCCCACTGGGTTCAGGCCTTTTGCATCCAGTCCCCACTGGGTTCAGGCCTTTGGCATCACAGTCCCCACTGGGTTCAGGCCTTTGGCATCCAGTCCCCACTGGGTTCAGGCCTTTTGCATCCAGTCCCCACTGGGTTCAGGTCTTTTGCATCACAGTCCCCACTGGGTTCAGGCCTTTTGCATTACAGTCCCCACTGGGTTCAGGCCTTTGGCATCACAGTCCCCACTGGGTTCAGGCCTTTGGCATCACAGTCCACACTGGGTTCAGGCCTTTGGCATCACAGTCCCCACTGGGTTCAGGCCTTTGGCATCACAGTTCCCACTGGGTTCAGGCCTTTGGCATCCAGTCCCCACTGGGTTCAGGCCTTTGACATCACAGTCCCCACTGGGTTCAGGCCTTTTGCATCACAGTCCCCACTGGGTTCAGGCCTTTTGCATCACAGTCCCCACTGGGTTCAGGCCTTTGGCATCACAGTCCCCACTGGGTTCAGGCCTTTTGCATCACAGTCCCCACTGGGTTCAGGCCTTTTGCATCCAGTCCCCACTGGGTTCAGGCCTTTTGCATCCAGTCCCCACTGGGTTCAGGCCTTTTGCATCACAGTCCCCACTGGGTTCAGGCCTTTGGCATCGGGTCCCCACTGGGTTCAGGGCTTTTGCATTACAGTCCCCACTGGGTTGAGGCCTTTTGCATCACAGTCCCCACTGGGTTCAGGCCTTTGGCATCCAGTCCCCACTGGGTTCAGGCCTTTGGCATCCAGTCCCCACTGGGTTTAGGCCTTTGGCATCCAGTCCCCACTGGGTTCAGGCCTTTTGCATCCAGTCCCCACTGGGTTCAGGCCTTTGGCATCACAGTCCCCACTGGGTTCAGGCCTTTGGCATCCAGTCCCCACTGGGTTCAGGCCTTTTGCATCCAGTCCCCACTGGGTTCAGGTCTTTTGCATCACAGTCCCCACTGGGTTCAGGCCTTTTGCATTACAGTCCCCACTGGGTTCAGGCCTTTTGCATTACAGTCCCCACTGGGTTCAGGCCTTTTGCATCACAGTCCCCACTGGGTTTAGGCCTTTGGCATCCAGTCCCCACTGGGTTCAGGCCTTTTGCATCCAGTCCCCACTGGGTTCAGGCCTTTGGCATCACAGTCCCCACTGGGTTCAGGCCTTTGGCATCCAGTCCCCACTGGGTTCAGGCCTTTTGCATCCAGTCCCCACTGGGTTCAGGTCTTTTGCATCACAGTCCCCACTGGGTTCAGGCCTTTTGCATTACAGTCCCCACTGGGTTCAGGCCTTTTGCATTACAGTCCCCACTGGGTTCAGGCCTTTTGCATCACAGTCCCCACTGGGTTCAGGCCTTTGGCATCACAGTCCCCACTGGGTTCAGGCCTTTTGCATCCAGTCCCCACTGGGTTCAGGCCTTTTGCATCCAGTCCCCACTGGGTTCAGGCCTTTTGCATCACAGTCCCCACTGGGTTCAGGCCTTTGGCATCCAGTCCCCACTGGGTTCAGGGCTTTTGCATTACAGTCCCCACTGGGTTGAGGCCTTTTGCATCACAGTCCCCACTGGGTTCAGGCCTTTTGCATTACAGTCCCCACTGGGTTCAGGCCTTTTGCATCACAGTCCCCACTGGGTTCAGGCCTTTGGCATCACAGTCCCCACTGGGTTCAGGCCTTTTGCATCCAGTCCCCACTGGGTTCAGGCCTTTTGCATCCAGTCCCCACTGGGTTCAGGCCTTTTGCATCACAGTCCCCACTGGGTTCAGGCCTTTGGCATCCAGTCCCCACTGGGTTCAGGGCTTTTGCATTACAGTCCCCACTGGGTTGAGGCCTTTTGCATCACAGTCCCCACTGGGTTCAGGCCTTTGGCATCCAGTCCCCACTGGGTTCAGGCCTTTGGCATCCAGTCCCCACTGGGTTTAGGCCTTTGGCATCCAGTCCCCACTGGGTTCAGGCCTTTTGCATCCAGTCCCCACTGGGTTCAGGCCTTTGGCATCACAGTCCCCACTGGGTTCAGGCCTTTGGCATCCAGTCCCCACTGGGTTCAGGCCTTTTGCATACAGTCCCCACTGGGTTCAGGTCTTTTGCATCACAGTCCCCACTGGGTTCAGGCCTTTTGCATTACAGTCCCCACTGGGTTCAGGCCTTTTGCATTACAGTCCCCACTGGGTTCAGGCCTTTTGCATCACAGTCCCCACTGGGTTCAGGCCTTTGGCATCACAGTCCCCACTGGGTACAGGCCTTTTGCATCACAGTCCCCACTGGGTTCAGGCCTTTGGCATCACAGTCCCCACTGGGTTCAGGCCTTTGGCATCCAGTCCCCACTGGGTTCAGGCCTTTTGCATCACAGTCCCCACTGGGTTCAGGCCTTTGGCATCCAGTCCCCACTGGGTTCAGGCCTTTGGCATCCAGTCCCCACTGGGTTCAGGCCTTTTGCATCACAGTCCCCACTGGGTTCAGGCCTTTGGCATCCAGTCCTCACTGGGTTCAGGCCTTTTGCATCACAGTCCCCACTGGGTTCAGGCCTTTGGCATCCAGTCCCCACTGGGTTCAGGCCTTTGGCATCACAGTCCCCACTGGGTTCAGGCCTTTGGCATCCAGTCCCCACTGGGTTCAGGCCTTTTGCATTACAGTCCCCACTGGGCTCAGGCCTTTGGCATCCAGTCCCCACTGGGTTCAGGCCTTTGGCATCACAGTCCCCACTGGGTTCAGGCCTTTGGCATCCAGTCCCCACTGGATTCAGGCCTTTGGCATCACAGTCCCCACTGGGTTCAGGCCTTTGGCATCCAGTCCCCACTGGGTTCAGGCCTTTTGCATCCAGTCCCCACTGGGTTCAGGCCTTTTGCATCACAGTCCCCACTGGGTTCAGGCCTTTTGCATCACAGTCACCACTGGGTTCAGGCCTTTTGCATCACATTCCCCACTGGGTTCAGGCCTTTTGCATTACAGTCCCCACTGGGTTCAGGCCTTTTGCATCACAGTCCCCACTGGGTTCAGGCCTTTGACATCACAGTCCCCACTGGGTTCAGGCCTTTTGCATTACAGTCCCCACTGGGTTCAGGCCTTTTGCATCACAGTCCCCACTGGGTTCAGGCCTTTGGCATCGGGTCCCCACTGGGTTCAGGGCTTTTGCATTACAGTCCCCACTGGGTTGAGGCCTTTTGCATCACAGTCCCCACTGGGTTCAGGCCTTTGGCATCCAGTCCCCACTGGGTTCAGGCCTTTGGCATCCAGTCCCCACTGGGTTTAGGCCTTTGGCATCCAGTCCCCACTGGGTTCAGGCCTTTTGCATCCAGTCCCCACTGGGTTCAGGCCTTTGGCATCACAGTCCCCACTGGGTTCAGGCCTTTGGCATCCAGTCCCCACTGGGTTCAGGCCTTTTGCATCCAGTCCCCACTGGGTTCAGGTCTTTTGCATCACAGTCCCCACTGGGTTCAGGCCTTTTGCATTACAGTCCCCACTGGGTTCAGGCCTTTTGCATTACAGTCCCCACTGGGTTCAGGCCTTTTGCATCACAGTCCCCACTGGGTTTATGCCTTTGGCATCCAGTCCCCACTGGGTTCAGGCCTTTTGCATCCAGTCCCCACTGGGTTCAGGCCTTTGGCATCACAGTCCCCACTGGGTTCAGGCCTTTGGCATCCAGTCCCCACTGGGTTCAGGCCTTTTGCATCCAGTCCCCACTGGGTTCAGGTCTTTTGCATCACAGTCCCCACTGGGTTCAGGCCTTTTGCATTACAGTCCCCACTGGGTTCAGGCCTTTTGCATTACAGTCCCCACTGGGTTCAGGCCTTTTGCATCACAGTCCCCACTGGGTTCAGGCCTTTGGCATCACAGTCCCCACTGGGTTCAGGCCTTTTGCATCCAGTCCCCACTGGGTTCAGGCCTTTTGCATCCAGTCCCCACTGGGTTCAGGCCTTTTGCATCACAGTCCCCACTGGGTTCAGGCCTTTGGCATCCAGTCCCCACTGGGTTCAGGGCTTTTGCATTACAGTCCCCACTGGGTTCAGGCCTTTGGCATCGGGTCCCCACTGGGTTCAGGGCTTTTGCATTACAGTCCCCACTGGGTTGAGGCCTTTTGCATCACAGTCCCCACTGGGTTCAGGCCTTTGGCATCCAGTCCCCACTGGGTTCAGGCCTTTGGCATCCAGTCCCCACTGGGTTTAGGCCTTTGGCATCCAGTCCCCACTGGGTTCAGGCCTTTTGCATCCAGTCCCCACTGGGTTCAGGCCTTTGGCATCACAGTCCCCACTGGGTTCAGGCCTTTGGCATCCAGTCCCCACTGGGTTCAGGCCTTTTGCATCCAGTCCCCACTGGGTTCAGGTCTTTTGCATCACAGTCCCCACTGGGTTCAGGCCTTTTGCATTACAGTCCCCACTGGGTTCAGGCCTTTTGCATTACAGTCCCCACTGGGTTCAGGCCTTTTGCATCACAGTCCCCACTGGGTTTAGGCCTTTGGCATCCAGTCCCCACTGGGTTCAGGCCTTTTGCATCCAGTCCCCACTGGGTTCAGGCCTTTGGCATCACAGTCCCCACTGGGTTCAGGCCTTTGGCATCCAGTCCCCACTGGGTTCAGGCCTTTTGCATCCAGTCCCCACTGGGTTCAGGTCTTTTGCATCACAGTCCCCACTGGGTTCAGGCCTTTTGCATTACAGTCCCCACTGGGTTCAGGCCTTTTGCATTACAGTCCCCACTGGGTTCAGGCCTTTTGCATCACAGTCCCCACTGGGTTCAGGCCTTTGGCATCACAGTCCCCACTGGGTTCAGGCCTTTTGCATCCAGTCCCCACTGGGTTCAGGCCTTTTGCATCCAGTCCCCACTGGGTTCAGGCCTTTTGCATCACAGTCCCCACTGGGTTCAGGCCTTTGGCATCCAGTCCCCACTGGGTTCAGGGCTTTTGCATTACAGTCCCCACTGGGTTGAGGCCTTTTGCATCACAGTCCCCACTGGGTTCAGGCCTTTTGCATTACAGTCCCCACTGGGTTCAGGCCTTTTGCATCACAGTCCCCACTGGGTTCAGGCCTTTGGCATCACAGTCCCCACTGGGTTCAGGCCTTTTGCATCCAGTCCCCACTGGGTTCAGGCCTTTTGCATCCAGTCCCCACTGGGTTCAGGCCTTTTGCATCACAGTCCCCACTGGGTTCAGGCCTTTGGCATCCAGTCCCCACTGGGTTCAGGGCTTTTGCATTACAGTCCCCACTGGGTTGAGGCCTTTTGCATCACAGTCCCCACTGGGTTCAGGCCTTTGGCATCCAGTCCCCACTGGGTTCAGGCCTTTGGCATCCAGTCCCCACTGGGTTTAGGCCTTTGGCATCCAGTCCCCACTGGGTTCAGGCCTTTTGCATCCAGTCCCCACTGGGTTCAGGCCTTTGGCATCACAGTCCCCACTGGGTTCAGGCCTTTGGCATCCAGTCCCCACTGGGTTCAGGCCTTTTGCATACAGTCCCCACTGGGTTCAGGTCTTTTGCATCACAGTCCCCACTGGGTTCAGGCCTTTTGCATTACAGTCCCCACTGGGTTCAGGCCTTTTGCATTACAGTCCCCACTGGGTTCAGGCCTTTTGCATCACAGTCCCCACTGGGTTCAGGCCTTTGGCATCACAGTCCCCACTGGGTACAGGCCTTTTGCATCACAGTCCCCACTGGGTTCAGGCCTTTGGCATCACAGTCCCCACTGGGTTCAGGCCTTTGGCATCCAGTCCCCACTGGGTTCAGGCCTTTTGCATCACAGTCCCCACTGGGTTCAGGCCTTTGGCATCCAGTCCCCACTGGGTTCAGGCCTTTGGCATCCAGTCCCCACTGGGTTCAGGCCTTTTGCATCACAGTCCCCACTGGGTTCAGGCCTTTGGCATCCAGTCCTCACTGGGTTCAGGCCTTTTGCATCACAGTCCCCACTGGGTTCAGGCCTTTGGCATCCAGTCCCCACTGGGTTCAGGCCTTTGGCATCACAGTCCCCACTGGGTTCAGGCCTTTGGCATCCAGTCCCCACTGGGTTCAGGCCTTTTGCATTACAGTCCCCACTGGGCTCAGGCCTTTGGCATCCAGTCCCCACTGGGTTCAGGCCTTTGGCATCACAGTCCCCACTGGGTTCAGGCCTTTGGCATCCAGTCCCCACTGGATTCAGGCCTTTGGCATCACAGTCCCCACTGGGTTCAGGCCTTTGGCATCCAGTCCCCACTGGGTTCAGGCCTTTTGCATCCAGTCCCCACTGGGTTCAGGCCTTTTGCATCACAGTCCCCACTGGGTTCAGGCCTTTTGCATCACAGTCACCACTGGGTTCAGGCCTTTTGCATCACATTCCCCACTGGGTTCAGGCCTTTTGCATTACAGTCCCCACTGGGTTCAGGCCTTTTGCATCACAGTCCCCACTGGGTTCAGGCCTTTGACATCACAGTCCCCACTGGGTTCAGGCCTTTTGCATTACAGTCCCCACTGGGTTCAGGCCTTTTGCATCACAGTCCCCACTGGGTTCAGGCCTTTGGCATCGGGTCCCCACTGGGTTCAGGGCTTTTGCATTACAGTCCCCACTGGGTTGAGGCCTTTTGCATCACAGTCCCCACTGGGTTCAGGCCTTTGGCATCCAGTCCCCACTGGGTTCAGGCCTTTGGCATCCAGTCCCCACTGGGTTTAGGCCTTTGGCATCCAGTCCCCACTGGGTTCAGGCCTTTTGCATCCAGTCCCCACTGGGTTCAGGCCTTTGGCATCACAGTCCCCACTGGGTTCAGGCCTTTGGCATCCAGTCCCCACTGGGTTCAGGCCTTTTGCATCCAGTCCCCACTGGGTTCAGGTCTTTTGCATCACAGTCCCCACTGGGTTCAGGCCTTTTGCATTACAGTCCCCACTGGGTTCAGGCCTTTTGCATTACAGTCCCCACTGGGTTCAGGCCTTTTGCATCACAGTCCCCACTGGGTTTATGCCTTTGGCATCCAGTCCCCACTGGGTTCAGGCCTTTTGCATCCAGTCCCCACTGGGTTCAGGCCTTTGGCATCACAGTCCCCACTGGGTTCAGGCCTTTGGCATCCAGTCCCCACTGGGTTCAGGCCTTTTGCATCCAGTCCCCACTGGGTTCAGGTCTTTTGCATCACAGTCCCCACTGGGTTCAGGCCTTTTGCATTACAGTCCCCACTGGGTTCAGGCCTTTTGCATTACAGTCCCCACTGGGTTCAGGCCTTTTGCATCACAGTCCCCACTGGGTTCAGGCCTTTGGCATCACAGTCCCCACTGGGTTCAGGCCTTTTGCATCCAGTCCCCACTGGGTTCAGGCCTTTTGCATCCAGTCCCCACTGGGTTCAGGCCTTTTGCATCACAGTCCCCACTGGGTTCAGGCCTTTGGCATCCAGTCCCCACTGGGTTCAGGGCTTTTGCATTACAGTCCCCACTGGGTTGAGGCCTTTTGCATCACAGTCCCCACTGGGTTCAGGCCTTTGGCATCCAGTCCCCACTGGGTTCAGGCCTTTGGCATCCAGTCCCCACTGGGTTTAGGCCTTTGGCATCCAGTCCCCACTGGGTTCAGGCCTTTTGCATCCAGTCCCCACTGGGTTCAGGCCTTTGGCATCACAGTCCCCACTGGGTTCAGGCCTTTGGCATCCAGTCCCCACTGGGTTCAGGCCTTTTGTATACAGTCCCCACTGGGTTCAGGTCTTTTGCATCACAGTCCCCACTGGGTTCAGGCCTTTTGCATTACAGTCCCCACTGGGTTCAGGCCTTTTGCATTACAGTCCCCACTGGGTTCAGGCCTTTTGCATCACAGTCCCCACTGGGTTCAGGCCTTTGGCATCACAGTCCCCACTGGGTACAGGCCTTTTGCATCACAGTCCCCACTGGGTTCAGGCCTTTGGCATCACAGTCCCCACTGGGTTCAGGCCTTTGGCATCCAGTCCCCACTGGGTTCAGGCCTTTTGCATCACAGTCCCCACTGGGTTCAGGCCTTTGGCATCCAGTCCCCACTGGGTTCAGGCCTTTGGCATCCAGTCCCCACTGGGTTCAGGCCTTTTGCATCACAGTCCCCACTGGGTTCAGGCCTTTGGCATCCAGTCCTCACTGGGTTCAGGCCTTTTGCATCACAGTCCCCACTGGGTTCAGGCCTTTGGCATCCAGTCCCCACTGGGTTCAGGCCTTTGGCATCACAGTCCCCACTGGGTTCAGGCCTTTGGCATCCAGTCCCCACTGGGTTCAGGCCTTTTGCATTACAGTCCCCACTGGGCTCAGGCCTTTGGCATCCAGTCCCCACTGGGTTCAGGCCTTTGGCATCACAGTCCCCACTGGGTTCAGGCCTTTGGCATCCAGTCCCCACTGGATTCAGGCCTTTGGCATCACAGTCCCCACTGGGTTCAGGCCTTTGGCATCCAGTCCCCACTGGGTTCAGGCCTTTTGCATCCAGTCCCCACTGGGTTCAGGCCTTTTGCATCACAGTCCCCACTGGGTTCAGGCCTTTTGCATCACAGTCACCACTGGGTTCAGGCCTTTTGCATCACATTCCCCACTGGGTTCAGGCCTTTTGCATTACAGTCCCCACTGGGTTCAGGCCTTTTGCATCCAGTCCCCGCTGGGTTCAGGCCTTTGGCATCCAGTCCCCACTGGGTTTAGGCCTTTGGCATCCAGTCCCCACTGGGTTCAGGCCTTTTGCATCCAGTCCCCACTGGGTTCAGGCCTTTGGCATCACAGTCCCAACTGGGTTCAGGACTTTGGCATCCAGTCCCCACTGGGTTCAGGCCTTTTGCATCCAGTCCCCACTGGGTTCAGGTCTTTTGCATCACAGTCCCCACTGGGTTCAGGCCTTTTGCATTACAGTCCCCACTGGGTTCAGGCCTTTTGCATCCAGTCCCCACTGGGTTCAGGCCTTTGGCATCCAGTCCCCACTGGGTTCAGGCCTTTTGCATCGAGTCCCCACTGGGTTCAGGCCTTTGACATCACAGTCCTCACTGGGTTCAGGCCTTTTGCATTACAGTCCCCACTGGGTTCAGGCCTTTTGCATTACAGTCCCCACTGGGTTCAGGCCTTTTGCATCACAGTCCCCACTGGGTTCAGGCCTTTGGCATCACAGTCCCCACTGGGTACAGGCCTTTTGCATCACAGTCCCCACTGGGTTCAGGCCTTTGGCATCACAGTCCCCACTGGGTTCAGGCCTTTGGCATCCAGTCCCCACTGGGTTCAGGCCTTTTGCATCACAGTCCCCACTGGGTTCAGGCCTTTGGCATCCAGTCCCCACTGGGTTCAGGCCTTTGGCATCCAGTCCCCACTGGGTTCAGGCCTTTTGCATCACAGTCCCCACTGGGTTCAGGCCTTTGGCATCCAGTCCTCACTGGGTTCAGGCCTTTTGCATCACAGTCCCCACTGGGTTCAGGCCTTTGGCATCCAGTCCCCACTGGGTTCAGGCCTTTGGCATCACAGTCCCCACTGGGTTCAGGCCTTTGGCATCCAGTCCCCACTGGGTTCAGGCCTTTTGCATTACAGTCCCCACTGGGCTCAGGCCTTTGGCATCCAGTCCCCACTGGGTTCAGGCCTTTGGCATCACAGTCCCCACTGGGTTCAGGCCTTTGGCATCCAGTCCCCACTGGATTCAGGCCTTTGGCATCACAGTCCCCACTGGGTTCAGGCCTTTGGCATCCAGTCCCCACTGGGTTCAGGCCTTTTGCATCCAGTCCCCACTGGGTTCAGGCCTTTTGCATCACAGTCCCCACTGGGTTCAGGCCTTTTGCATCACAGTCACCACTGGGTTCAGGCCTTTTGCATCACATTCCCCACTGGGTTCAGGCCTTTTGCATTACAGTCCCCACTGGGTTCAGGCCTTTTGCATCCAGTCCCCGCTGGGTTCAGGCCTTTGGCATCCAGTCCCCACTGGGTTTAGGCCTTTGGCATCCAGTCCCCACTGGGTTCAGGCCTTTTGCATCCAGTCCCCACTGGGTTCAGGCCTTTGGCATCACAGTCCCAACTGGGTTCAGGACTTTGGCATCCAGTCCCCACTGGGTTCAGGCCTTTTGCATCCAGTCCCCACTGGGTTCAGGTCTTTTGCATCACAGTCCCCACTGGGTTCAGGCCTTTTGCATTACAGTCCCCACTGGGTTCAGGCCTTTTGCATCCAGTCCCCACTGGGTTCAGGCCTTTGGCATCCAGTCCCCACTGGGTTCAGGCCTTTTGCATCGAGTCCCCACTGGGTTCAGGCCTTTGACATCACAGTCCTCACTGGGTTCAGGCCTTTGGCATCACAGTCCCCACTGGGTTCAGGCCTTTGGCTTCCAGTCTCCACTGGGTTCAGGCCTTTGGCATCGCAGTCCCCACTGGGTTCAGGCCTTTGGCATCCAGTCCCCACTGGGTTCAGGCCTTTTGCATTACAGTCCCCACTGGGTTCAGGCCTTTGACATTCAGTCCCCACTGGGTTCAGGCCTTTTGCATCCAGTCCCCACTGGGTTCAGGCCTTTGGCATCACAGTCCCCACTGGGTTCAGGCCTTTGGCATCCAGTCCCCACTGGGTTCAGGCCTTTGGCATCCAGTCCCCACTGGGTTCAGGCCTTTGGCATCACAGTCCCCACTGGGTTCAGGCCTTTTGCATCACAGTCCCCACTGGGTTCAGGCCTTTTGCATCCAGTCCCCACTGGGTTCAGGCCTTTTGCATCCAGTCCCCACTGGGTTCAGGCCTTTGGCATCCAGTCCCCACTGGGTTCAGGCCTTTTGCATCCAGTCCCCACTGGGTTCAGGCCTTTGACATCACTGTCCCCACTGGGTTCAGGCCTTTGGCATCCAGTCCCCACTGGGTTCAGGCTTTTTGCATCACAGTCCCCACTGGGTTCAGGCCTTTTGCATCCAGTCCCCACTGGGTTCAGGCCTTTGGCATCACAGTTCCCACTGGGTTCAGGCCTATTGCATCCAGTCCCCACTGGGTTCAGGCCTTTGGCATCACAGTCCCCACTGGGTTCAGGCCTATTGCATCCAGTCCCCACTGGGTTCAGGCCTTTGGCATCCAGTCCCCACTGGGTTCAGGCCTTTTGCATCCAGTCCCCACTGGGTTCAGGCCTTTTTCATTACAGTCCCCACTGGGTTCAGGCCTTTTGCATCCAGTCCCCACTGGGTTCAGGCCTTTGGCATCCAGTCCCCACTGGGTTCAGGCCTTTTGCATCCATTCCCCACTGGGTTCAGGCCTTTGACATCACAGTCCCCACTGGGTTCAGGCCTTTGGCATCCAGTCCCCACTGGGTTCAGGCCTTTTGCATCACAGTCCCCACTGGGTTCAGGCCTTTGGCATCCAGTCCCCACTGGGTTCAGGCCTTTGGCATCCAGTCCCCACTGGGTTCAGGCCTTTTGCATCCAGTCCCCACTGGGTTCAGGCCTTTTGCATCACAGTCCCCACTGGGTTCAGGCCTGTTGCATCACAGTCACCACTGGGTTCAGGCCTTTTGCATCACAGTCCCCACTGGGTTCAGGCCTTTTGCATTACAGTCCCCACTGGGTTCAGGCCTTTTGCATCCAGTCCCCACTGGGTTCAGGCCTTTAGCATCCAGTCCCCACTGGGTTCAGGCCTTTTGCATCCAGTCCCCACTGGGTTCAGGCCTTTTGCATTAAAGTCCCCACTGGGTTCAGGCCTTTTGCATCCAGTCCCCACTGGGTTCAGGCCTTTAGCATCCAGTCCCCACTGGGTTCAGGCCTTTTGCATCCAGTCCCCACTGGGTTCAGGCCTTTGACATCACAGTCCCCACTGGGTTCAGGCCTTTGGCATCACAGTCCCCACTGGGTTCAGGCCTTTGGCATCCAGTCCCCACTGGGTTCAGGCCTTTGGCATCACAGTCCCCACTGGGTTCAGGCCTTTGGCATCCAGTCCCCACTGGGTTCAGGCCTTTTGCATTACAGTCCCCACTGGGTTCAGGCCTTTGGCATCCAGTCCCCACTGGGTTCAGGCCTTTTGCATCCAGTCCCCACTGGGTTCAGGCCTTTGGCATCACAGTCCCCACTGGGTTCAGGCCTTTGGCATCCAGTCCCCACTGGGTTCAGGCCTTTGGCATCCAGTCCCCACTGGGTTCAGGCCTTTTGCATCCAGTCCCCACTGGGTTCAGGCCTTTTGCATCACAGTCCCCACTGGGTTCAGGCCTTTTGCATCACAGTCCCCACTGGGTTCAGGCCTTTGGCATCCAGTCCCCACTGGGTTCAGGCCTTTGGCATCACAGTCCCCACTGGGTTCAGGCCTTTGACATCACAGTCCCCACTGGGTTCAGGCCTTTTGCATTACAGTCCCCACTGGGTTCAGGCCTTTGGCATCCAGTCCCCACTGGGTTCAGGCCTTTGGCATCCAGTCCCCACTGGGTTCAGGCCTTTGGCCTCCAGTCCCCACTGGGTTCAGGCCTTTGCATCACAGTCCCCACTGGGTTCAGGCCTTTTGCATCACAGTCCCCACTGGGTTCAGGCCTTTTGCATTACAGTCCCCACTGGGTTCAGGCCTTTTGCATTACAGTCCCCACTGGGTTCAGGCCTTTTGCATCACAGTCCCCACTGGGTTCAGGCCTTTGGCATCACAGTCCCCACTGGGTTCAGGCCTTTTGCATCCAGTCCCCACTGGGTTCAGGCCTTTTGCATTCAGTCCCCACTGGGTTCAGGCCTTTTGCATCACAGTCCCCACTGGGTTCAGGCCTTTTGCATCACAGTCACCACTGGGTTCAGGCCTTTTGCATCACAGTCCCCACTGGGTTCAGGCCTTTTGCATTACAGTCCCCACTGGGTTCAGGCCTTTTGCATCCAGTCCCCACTGGGTTCAGGCCTTTAGCATCCAGTCCCCACTGGGTTCAGGCCTTTTGCATCCAGTCCCCACTGGGTTCAGGCCTTTTGCATTAAAGTCCCCACTGGGTTCAGGCCTTTTGCATCCAGTCCCCACTGGGTTCAGGCCTTTAGCATCCAGTCCCCACTGGGTTCAGGCCTTTTGCATCCAGTCCCCACTGGGTTCAGGCCTTTGACATCACAGTCCCCACTGGGTTCAGGCCTTTGGCATCACAGTCCCCACTGGGTTCAGGCCTTTGGCATCCAGTCCCCACTGGGTTCAGGCCTTTGGCATCACAGTCCCCACTGGGTTCAGGCCTTTGGCATCCAGTCCCCACTGGGTTCAGGCCTTTTGCATTACAGTCCCCACTGGGTTCAGGCCTTTGGCATCCAGTCCCCACTGGGTTCAGGCCTTTTGCATCCAGTCCCCACTGGGTTCAGGCCTTTGGCATCCAGTCCCCACTGGGTTCAGGCCTTTGGCATCACAGTCCCCACTGGGTTCAGGCCTTTGGCATCCAGTCCCCACTGGGTTCAGGCCTTTGGCATCCAGTCCCCACTGGGTTCAGGCCTTTTGCATCCAGTCCCCACTGGGTTCAGGCCTTTTGCATCACAGTCCCCACTGGGTTCAGGCCTTTTGCATCACAGTCCCCACTGGGTTCAGGCCTTTGGCATCCAGTCCCCACTGGGTTCAGGCCTTTGGCATCACAGTCCCCACTGGGTTCAGGCCTTTGACATCACAGTCCCCACTGGGTTCAGGCCTTTTGCATTACAGTCCCCACTGGGTTCAGGCCTTTGGCATCCAGTCCCCACTGGGTTCAGGCCTTTGGCATCCAGTCCCCACTGGGTTCAGGCCTTTGGCCTCCAGTCCCCACTGGGTTCAGGCCTTTGCATCACAGTCCCCACTGGGTTCAGGCCTTTTGCATCACAGTCCCCACTGGGTTCAGGCCTTTTGCATTACAGTCCCCACTGGGTTCAGGCCTTTTGCATCCAGTCCCCACTGGGTTCAGGCCTTTGGCATCCAGTCCCCACTGGGTTCAGGCCTTTTGCATCCAGTCCCCACTGGGTTCAGGCCTTTTGCATCCAGTCCCCACTGGGTTCAGGCCTTTGGCATCACAGTTCCCACTGGGTTCAGGCCTTTTGCATCCAGTCCCCACTGGGTTCAGGCCTTTGGCATCACAGTCCCCACTGGGTTCAGGCCTATTGCATCCAGTCCCCACTGGGTTCAGGCCTTTGGCATCCAGTCCCCACTGGGTTCAGGCCTTTTGCATCCAGTCCCCACTGGGTTCAGGCTTTTTGCATTACAGTCCCCACTGGGTTCAGGCCTTTTGCATCCAGTCCCCACTGGGTTCAGGCCTTTGGCATCCAGTCCCCACTGGGTTCAGGCCTTTTGCATCCAGTCCCCACTGGGTTCAGGCCTTTGACATCACAGTCCCCACTGGGTTCAGGCCTTTGGCATCCAGTCCCCACTGGTTTCAGGGCTTTTGCATCACAGTCCCCACTGGGTTCAGGCCTTTGGCATCCAGTCCCCACTGGGTTCAGGCCTTTGGCATCCAGTCCCCACTGGGTTCAGGCCTTTGGCATCCAGTCCCCACTGGGTTCAGGCCTTTGGCATCCAGCCCCCACTGGGTTCAGGCCTTTGGCATCCAGTCCCCACTGGGTTCAGGCCTTTGGCATCCAGTCCCCACTGGGTTCAGGCCTTTGGCATCCAGTCCCCACCTGGTTCAGGCCTTTGGCATCCAGTCCCCACTGGGTTCAGGCCTTTTGCATCCAGTCCCCACTGGGTTCAGGCCTTTGGCATCCAGTCCCCACTGGGTTCAGGCCTTTTGCATCACAGTCCCCACTGGGTTCAGGCCTTTTGCATCCAGTCCCCACTGGGTTCAGGCCTTTTGCATCACAGTCCCCACTGGGTTCAGGCCTTTTGCATCACAGTCACCACTGGGTTCAGGCCTTTTGCATCACAGTCCCCACTGGGTTCAGGCCTTTTGCATCACAGTCCCCACTGGGTTCAGGCCTTTTGCATCACAGTCCCCACTGGGTTCAGGCCTTTGGCATCCAGTCCCCACTGGGTTCAGGCCTTTGGCATCACAGTCCCCACTGGGTTCAGGCCTTTTGCATTACAGTCCCCACTGGGTTCAGGCCTTTGGCATCCAGTCCCCACTGGGTTCAGGCCTTTGGCATCCAGTCCCCACTGGGTTCAGGCCTTTGGCCTCCAGTCCCCACTGGGTTCAGGCCTTTGCATCACAGTCCCCACTGGGTTCAGGCCTTTTGCATCACAGTCCCCACTGGGTTCAGGCCTTTTGCATTACAGTCCCCACTGGGTTCAGGCCTTTTGCATCCAGTCCCCACTGGGTTCAGGCCTTTGGCATCCAGTCCCCACTGGGTTCAGGCCTTTTGCATCCAGTCCCCACTGGGTTCAGGCCTTTTGCATCCAGTCCCCACTGGGTTCAGGCCTTTGGCATCACAGTTCCCACTGGGTTCAGGCCTTTTGCATCCAGTCCCCACTGGGTTCAGGCCTTTGGCATCACAGTCCCCACTGGGTTCAGGCCTATTGCATCCAGTCCCCACTGGGTTCAGGCCTTTGGCATCCAGTCCCCACTGGGTTCAGGCCTTTTGCATCCAGTCCCCACTGGGTTCAGGCTTTTTGCATTACAGTCCCCACTGGGTTCAGGCCTTTTGCATCCAGTCCCCACTGGGTTCAGGCCTTTGGCATCCAGTCCCCACTGGGTTCAGGCCTTTTGCATCCAGTCCCCACTGGGTTCAGGCCTTTGACATCACAGTCCCCACTGGGTTCAGGCCTTTGGCATCCAGTCCCCACTGGTTTCAGGGCTTTTGCATCACAGTCCCCACTGGGTTCAGGCCTTTGGCATCCAGTCCCCACTGGGTTCAGGCCTTTGGCATCCAGTCCCCACTGGGTTCAGGCCTTTGGCATCCAGTCCCCACTGGGTTCAGGCCTTTGGCATCCAGCCCCCACTGGGTTCAGGCCTTTGGCATCCAGTCCCCACTGGGTTCAGGCCTTTGGCATCCAGTCCCCACTGGGTTCAGGCCTTTGGCATCCAGTCCCCACCTGGTTCAGGCCTTTGGCATCCAGTCCCCACTGGGTTCAGGCCTTTTGCATCCAGTCCCCACTGGGTTCAGGCCTTTGGCATCCAGTCCCCACTGGGTTCAGGCCTTTTGCATCACAGTCCCCACTGGGTTCAGGCCTTTTGCATCCAGTCCCCACTGGGTTCAGGCCTTTTGCATCACAGTCCCCACTGGGTTCAGGCCTTTTGCATCACAGTCACCACTGGGTTCAGGCCTTTTGCATCACAGTCCCCACTGGGTTCAGGCCTTTTGCATTACAGTCCCCACTGGGTTCAGGCCTTTTGCATCCAGTCCCCACTGGGTTCAGGCCTTTAGCATCCAGTCCCCACTGGGTTCAGGCCTTTGGCATCCAGTCCCCACTGGGTTCAGGCCTTTGACATCACAGTCCCCACTGGGTTCAGGCCTTTGACATCACAGTCCCCACTGGGTTCAGGCCTTTGGCATCCAGTCCCCACTGGGTTCAGGCCTTTGGCATCCAGTCCCCACTGGGTTGACGTTTCCTTACGGACTTCCTAGGTTGGTGCTGAGTGTACTCCATTCGAGGTGAGAGAGGCACTGTTTACCTATGGTTCACTTGAACCTGAAGTTACATACAACTTTTACAAATAGTACAGCCCCAGTACCAGCAGTAAGGGCACGTCCAGCTCTTTAGGATGTGCCAAGAGCCAGGTCCACCTTATCAGACACCATGGAAACTTGCCAACTGCCATGCAGATAGATTGTTTTATTCCCATGAATAAATGGATATTGGATCTGAGTAACGGAGTGGCCTGGCAATGGAGACTCTGTTTCTGCGCCCAGTGTTGAAAAGTGCAGTTTGACGGCCAAGCTGATTCTGTCCAGTGTTTCTACATTCACTCAATGGAGGGCGTCAGACTACTAGCTCTGACAATTAGAGTCATTATTATTGGCAGTGAACTAAATACATCACCGCCACATCTCCTTTTCATTTACCACGCACATGTAGCGTGTGATCATGAGGTTTCACTCATGTAGGTCTAAACACACTGAAGCAATATAGAAGTCTGTATCATGAGCCATTAGTGAGATGCAGATCAATTGAACTACCTACCTACTGGTACGTGAGTTTGACGGGAGAAATGGCCTTGTGTGATGATGACGGTAAAACAACACTCCACTGAATTGTGTCACTACTTAATGATCAGAGCGTTTGGCACCTACTGTAACCATAGTGATGGGATACATCACTAATCATCGTAGCATATTTAATTGAGTGTGACCACAGATCACTTTCTGCATCATCTGTGCTTTGTCCAATGTACCAGATCAGCAGATTGAATGATTTAAGCACTAAGGCCCGAGAGGGTGTGGTAGATGGCCAATATGCCACGGCTAAGGGCTGTTCTGGATACAGCCCTTCGGCGTGATATAGGCCATATACCACAAACCCCAGAGGTGCCTTATTGCTTTTATAAACTGGTTACCAACATAGTTAAAGAAATGTTTTGCCATACCCGTGGTATATTTCATCCAATCAACATTCAGGCTCGAACCACCCAGTATGTCAATGTTAAGTTAGAGACTGGGATCAAAATGACTGCATGGTTCCATTTTGTTTTGTAGATGGTGTTGTGGTGAAACCCATGGTATAGAATAAATACATGTGCATGGGGCAGTAACACAAACTCTGCAATAGATGGCACTATTGCTTTGCGTTGGATGTCATCTTAGGTAACCAAGAGTAGGAACAAAGCCCTGCTTTAAAATCCTTGTGTAAATCCATGGAAATGACTGTTACGATACTAAATAACAGGGTCATGATTTTCTGTTATGAAAGCTTTGCTATTGAAATTGTAGCTGTATTCACAATGCTTGGCAGGCCTTCATTGTAAATAAGAATTTGTTCTTAACTGACTTGCCTAGTTAAATAAAGGTTAAATAAAAATAAATAAATACAAATAAATTGTGCACAACACTACCGGTATGACAAATCATTTAGCTTACTGATTACAAACAGTTCAGCATTCCTTTGAAATGTACTGCAAACATCTTGTTAAACATCTAAGGAGGAGAGGTCAGGGTCTGTCTGTTTGTTCACCTCTTGTTTGGCTGTTGTTTGTGTGACTCCAGTCAGTCCTGTGGGGCCGCAGGAGGCCGTGTTCTCATTCCGTTCCCTGTGTAAGAGCTACTGGAGAGTCATCTAAGATTTATGGATGTCGTGCATGGCTGAGCTGTAGTCAAAAGCAATAAGGGCACAACGCAGCGGGATGCAGCGCTGCTCAGCCACAAATGAATTCAGAGGCATTTTTTGAGAACCACTATTCAGACAGTTCATTTGGGATGCCTGGTTGTTTTATTTAGATGAATTTGTTGTCACTGAGCCAGGAGACGGCGTGTGAATGCATGCTTCTCGGTAAGACTTTTGTGGCTGTAGTGTTATGGGCTATTCCACTATAGCTTCTCTAGCTTCAGCTCTCTTTCTCTCCCTGATGTCTGGCCATAGATGGGCTCATGAAACCTTATGGAGCACCATAAACAGGGTGGCTCTTACATGCCCCACTACGGACGACGCAGGGGGAGAAACGCCCCAGTGGACCACAACCACACCCCCATACAGCCTCATAGCCCCTGTCGTATCTCTGACTTTAATGTGATGACAAGCTATTTTATCAAATCGATTACCTAACGTTTGATTCATTACGTGATTGAATTAAACCATGCAACAATTAACTTGTTAATAACCTGGGGCAGCACGGAAGAGTTTGTTTATATAGAGTGGCTATCTCCTGAATCCACTCTTAAAGATCTGAAGATCTTTTAAATCAATAGCAGTCAATCAGTCATTAATTATTCTTTACCGTCTATCAGTCTCACCTGAACGTCGTAATATTCTTGGTTATCTGCACGAACCCAGCCTTTACTATGAATCATTGATACACAAATTGGCTCAATTATTTATTTACTAACTAAATAAACAATTACAGAATATACAATACATAATAACATTATACAGTAAATACCATTCCTAGTGGACTAAACAAAAACAGTTTGGTTATAACACGATAGATTCCGAGAGGAAAAGGGGGGCGGGGCTTGGAAGAAAGACTAAGGAATGGGTCTCTATCAGACATGGGAAGCTATTCTGACATAAATACAAATACCACTAATCAAATCAAATCAAATCAAAGTTTATTTGTCACGTGCGCCGAATACAACAGGTGTAGACCTTACAGTGAAATACTTACTTACAGGCTCCAACCAACAGTGCAATAAAAAAAATAAGGTATTAGGTGAACAATAGGTAGATAAAGAAATAAAAACAACAGTAAAAAGACAGTGAAAAATAACAGTAGCGAGGCTATATACAGTAGCAAGGCTATAACAGTAGCGAGGCTATATACAGGCACAGGTTAGTTGGGCTGATTGAGGTAGAATGTACATAGATATGGTTAAAGTGAACATGCATATATGATAAACAGAGAGTAGCAGTAGAGTAAAATAGGGGAAGGAGGGTGGTGGGCGGTGGGCGGCGGAACACAATGCAGATAGCCCGGGTAGCCAATGTGCGGGGGCACTGGTTAGTTGGGCTAATTGAGGTAGTATGTACATGAATGTATAGATAAAGTGACTAATCATATTTGATAAACAGAGAGTAGCAGCAGCGTAAATGAGGGGTTGATGGGGGGCACACAATGCAAATTGTCCGGGTATTACCGGGTATCTGATTACCTATTCAGGAGTTTATGGCTTGGGGGTAAAAACTGTTGAGAATCCTTTTGGTCCTAGACTTGGCACTCCGGTACCGCTTGCCATGCGGTAGTAGAGAGAGCAGTCTATGACTGGGGTTTCTGGGGTCTTTGACCATTTTTAGGGCCTTCTTCTGACACCGCCTGGTGTAGAGGTCCTGGATGGAAGGCCACAGTAATGTACTGGGCTGTACGCAGTACATTCTGTAGTGCCTTGCGGTCAGAGGCCGAGCAGTTACCAAACCAGGCAGTGATGCAACCAGACAGGATACTTTCGATGTTGCAGCTGTAGAACCTTTTGAGGATCTGAGGATCCATGCCAAATCTTTTTAGTTTCCTGAGGGGGAATAGGCTTTGTCGTGCCCTCTTCACGACTGTCTTGGTGTGTTTGGACCATTCTTGTTTGTTGGTGATGTGGACACCAAGGAACTTGAAGCTCTCAACCTACTCCACTACAGCTCCGTCGATGAGAATAGAGGTATGCTCCGTCCTCCTTTTCCTGTAATCCACAATCATCTCCTTAGTCTTGGTTACGTTGAGGGATAGGTTGTTATTCTAGCACCACCCGGCCAGGTCTCTGACCTCCTCCCTATAGGCTGTCTCGTCATTGTTGCTGATCAGACCTACCACTGTTGTGTCGTCAGCAAACTTAATGATGGTGTTGGACTCGTGCCTTGCCATGCAGTCGTGGGTGAACAGGGAGTACAGGAGGTGACTGAGCATGCACCCCTGAGGGACTCCAGTGTTGAGGATCAGCATGGCAGATGTGTTGCTATCTACCCTCACCACCTGGGGGCAGCCCATCAGGAAGTCCTTTCTCATGAACGATTGCTTGTTCGGAGAAAGGTAATGCATTGTATTTACGTGACGCTGGCTTCGATAGTTGAGCTGATGGTGTGAGGCTCTGGTTTGCCCAGTCGAGGTCACCATTTTCCTTTGTAGATTCCTCCGTGTCGTCATGGAGTGAGATATTGTGGTTTTCAGCATTGGTCAATGTTCTTTCTAGATTTGCTACCTTTCCAGCTGCAGTCTTTTAGGCGTTAATCTAGGACTCACTTCTTCTTGAGTGATCAATAGTTCCGAGTTCATACCATTTTACGTAGGGCGCAAGCTCTCACATTTTCTGGCCTGTTGAGTTGAAATTAGAATTAGCCGTTTTGGAACTGAGGTGACTTTCCTTCATTGGGGCTTTTATTCTAGAGTGGAAAAGGAGTTGGTTCATCTTTTCCAACCAATGTCTGTTCACTTGGGCGGAGCCACTGACTGGGCACACGTTACCATAAAACAAAGAACTTTTCATTTTAGAAGACGCAATCACATTGTTATCTTTTCAAAAGTATTCTTATACTTCGTCAAACATTTTATCCAACATTCAGATGCAGGCTTCAAAACGGAGGAACCTGTATAAACAGAGTTAGGGTAATGTGGCTGTATTGTCTTTCATGAGGTCACAAACGGACAGGGTTGCTACTGACTTCTCCAACAACCGTTTCCAGATTCTCTAAATTTTGAATAATATTTAATTCTCCAATTCTGGGATGTAGTAGAATTGGGTGGGAGAGTCCCTTTGTCTTACTGTGAAACTCTCTCTCTATTCTGCATGGTCAGGGAGAGAAGAGTCTCTGCATAGCATTTATGACATTGTTGTTAAAGTCATAAACCTGCCCCTTCCTGACAGGAGAGGGGGGCTCTCATCTCTGCTAGAGGGCTAGCGTCATGACACCCCACACTGACTCCCAACACAAGACGAGGCTCATTAACTCTAACCCTTTAGCTCCTCACTCCCAGCTCTACCACTGCCTCATTAATAGAATTGATGATGATCTTTATTTCCATTTAAATGAGGAAACTGGCTGAGATGCTGCAAAGAGAGACTCATAAGTGAATATTATGTGGTAGTGTCCTCTGCAATGTGTTTTCCCTGATGAACTGGAGAGAGCAGATGAATGGGAAATATCATGTAGAAGTAACTGTTTTAATAGATAGGATCATTGTAAATATTATATTGTCCATTGTTTATTGTTGATATAGCAGATCGTCTTGGATATTTTTGCGTTTGCACTAAACCAAGGACCTGACAGGATATCAAGGGATATTTAGCATTAAATTTTTCTTTTTTTTCAAGGAACATTTCTCAAAGTCTGCATTTGGTGTTAAAAATCCAAAGTGTGTCCGTCATTCTGAATTGTAATCTGCATTATTTTCCTCAAGAACATGGACTTACCCTGAATAAGCACTAAAACCCAGGTGGATTTTGTGCTGTGGAAGACCACGTATCCCTCTCCAAAATAAGCACAGCAAGCTATGATGAAACACGTTATTGTGATTTGACCTGCCCTGAGAGAAAAGCTCCACCGTGCCCTCTGACCTTGGCATTGTGTGTCTCTGTGTGACCCTGGCCTCCCCTGAGAGAGAGCCATGTCTGCGCTCTCTCCTCTCCTCCTCTCTCTCCTCTCCTCTTCCTCCCCTCCTCTTCTCTCTTTTCTCTGAGGGTGAGGGCTGCCTCTGTGGTAGTCTCGGTCAGGAACAATATTACTCCGCCCCCGCCTTGTTTTCTCCATAGAGACCATACCACCATTAGGGAAATGTCTGATTTGACAAATGAGTCCCGGCCAATAGATAGTGATGTTGATTGGGCAGAGAAGTCTGTCCAGCCAGTAGATAGTGGTGTTGTTGGGCAGAGGAGTCTGATAGTGGTGTTGTTGGGCAAAAGAGTCTGTCCGGCCAGTAGATAGCGGTGTTGATTGGGCAGAAGAGTCTGTCCAGCCAATAGATAGTGGTGTTGTTGGGCAGAGGAGTCTGTCCGGCCAGTAGATAGTGGTGTTGATTGGGCAGAGGAGTCTGTCCGGCCAGTAGATAGTGGTGTTGTTGGGCAGAGGAGTCTGTCCGGCCAGTAGATAGTGGTGTTGATTGGGCAGAGGAGTCTGTCCGGCCAGTAGATAGTGGTGTTGTTGGGTAGAGGAGTCTGTCCGCCCAGTAGATAGTGGTATTGATTGGGTAGAGGAGTCTGTCCGGCCAGTAGATAGTGGTGTTGATTGGGTAGAGGAGTCTGTCCGGCCAGTAGATAGTGGTGTTGATTGGGTAGAGGAGTCTGTCCGGCCAGTAGATAGTGGTGTTGATTGGGCGGAGGAGTCTGTCCGGCCAGTAGATAGTGGTGTTGATTGGGCAGAGGAGTCTGTCCGGCCAGTAGATAGTGGTGTTGATTGGGCAGAGGAGTCTGTCCGGCCAGTAGATAGTGGTGTTGATTGGGTAGAGGAGTCTGTCCGGCCAGTAGATAGTGGTGTTGATTGGGTAGAGGAGTCTGTCCGGCCAGTAGATAGTGGTGTTGATTGGGCAGAAGAGTCTGTCCGGCCAGTAGATAGTGGTGTTGATTGGGCAGAGGAGTCTGTCCGGCCAGTAGATAGTGGTATTGATTGGGTAGAGGAGTCTGTCCGGCCAGTAGATAGTGGTGTTGATTGGGTAGAGGAGTCTGTCCGGCCAGTAGATAGTGGTGTTGATTGGGCAGAGGAGTCTGTCCAGCCAGTAGATAGTGGTGTTGATTGGGCAGAGGATTCTGTCCGGCCAGTAGATAGCGGTGTTGATTGGGCAGAGGAGTCTGTCCGGCCAGTAGATGGTGGTGTTGATTGGGCGGAGGAATCTGTCTGTGCTAATGGCTCATCATCGTTGTAAGTGTTGAGCGGGAGGGTTCCACGTGTCCTCTGAGTGTATTGGTGAGTGTTAGGGTGTCATCGGTATGGGTGGAGCTGGGAGTCTGTCTGTCTGTTCTCCTACTCCAGATACATAGTTAGTGTTCTTCTTCAGGGTGACATTTAAGAAGAGTAACTTCCCACCAGACCACAGTCAGTGTTGCAGTGAGTGGCCTGAGATGAATGGATCCATCCAACCTCCCATCTCATGTCCTTTTCCGCCTGCCTGTCTGTCAATACTCCACTCACCTCCCATCCCATGCCCTTATACTCCTGCTCACTGTCAACACTCAACCCAGCCTCCCATCTCATGTCCTTTTCCTCCTGCCTGCCTGCCTGTCAATACTCCACCCAACCTCCCATTCCGTGCCCTTTTCCGCCTGCCTGCCTGTCGATACTCCACCAAACCTCCGATCCCATTCCCTTATACTCCTGCTCACTGTCAACACTCAACCCAGCCTCCCATCTCATGTCCTGTTCCCCCTGTCTGCCTGTCAATACTCCACCCAGCCTCCCATCCCATGCCATTATCCTCCATGCCTGTCTGTCAATACTCCACCCACCTCTCATCCCATGCCATTATCCTCCATGCCTGTTTGTCAATACTCCATCCACCTCTCATCCAATGCCATTATCTACCATGCCTGTCTGTCAATACTCCACCCACCCACCTCCCATCCCATGCCATCCTCCTGCCTGTCTTTCAACACTCCACCCAATCTCCTGTTCCATGCTCTGTTTCTCCTGCCTTTCTGCCTCCACCCAGCCTCCCATTTCATGCCCTGTTCTTCAGGCCTGCCTGTCAATACTCCACCCTTCTTTGAAAAGGCTCCTACAAGGAACCCAAATGGGTTTATACAGTCATACTGTTCTGTACCATACCGGGGTATATGCTATTACACAAAAGGCACTACTTCTAAAAATAATTTAGGAAACAGGGATCTTGATCCAGGAGGGGATTGAATGTCTCTGCTGAAGCCAAGAAGCTTGATCATCTAGCCACTTAGCAAACCAAATACATAGCAGACATCTAGCCACTTAGCAAACCAAATGCATAGCAGACATCTAGCCACTTAGCAAACCAAATGAATAGCAGACATCTAGCCACTTAGCACACCAAATGAATAGCAGACATCTAGCCACTTAGCACACCAAATGAATAGCAGACATCTAGCCACTTAGCAAACCAAATACATAGCAGACATCTAGCCACTTAGCAAACCAAATGAATAGCAGACATCTAGCCACTTAGCAAACCGAATACATAGCTGACATCTAGCCACTTAGCAAACCAAATACATAGCAGACATCTAGCCACTTAGCAAACCAAATACATAGCAGACATCTAGCCACTTAGCAAACCAAATGAATAGCAGACACCTAGCCACTTAGAAAACCAAATGCATAGCAGACATCTAGCCCCTTAGCAAACCAAATACATAGCAGACATCTAGCCACTTAGCAAACCAAATGAATGGCTGACATCTAGCCACTTAGCAAACCAAATGCATAGCTGACATCTAGCCACTTAGCAAACCAAATACATAGCTGACATCTAGCCACTTAGCAAACCAAATACATAGCAGACATCTAGCCACTTAGCAAACCAAATGAATAGCAGACATCTAGCCACTTAGCAAACCAAATGAATAGCAGACACCTAGCCACTTAGCAAACCAAATGCATAGCAGACATCTAGCCCCTTAGCAAATCAAATACATAGCAGACATCTAGCCACTTAGCAAACCAAATGAATAGCAGACATCTAGCCACTTAGCAAACCAAATACATAGCAGACATCTAGCCACTTAGCAAACCAAATGAATAGCAGACATCTAGCCACTTAGCAAACCAAATACATAGCTGACATCTAGCCACTTAGCAAACCAAATGAATAGCAGACATCTAGCCACTTAGCAAACCAAATGAATAGCAGACATCTAGCCACTTAGCAAACCAAATGAATAGCAGACATCTAGCCACTTAGCAAACCAAATGAATAGCAGACATCTAGCCACTTAGCAAACCAAATGCATAGCATACATCTAGCCACTTAGCAAACCAAATACATAGCAGACATCTAGCCACTTAGCAAACCAAATGCACAGCAGACGTCTAGCCACTTAGCAAACCAAATGCATAGCAGCCATCTAGCCACTTAGCAAACCAAATGCATAGCAGACATCTAGCCACTTAGCAAACCAAATACATAGCTGGAGCCCTGAGCTGGATCAAATTTATTTGACACATCTTAGATTTCTTACATTTATACTTAACTTATAGTTATAAGCAGTGGCGTTGCACGCACCCCCGAAGGCTACGCGGAGCGGGGGTAACCCCAACCCCCCACAAAAAACAACAACAAAACCAACAATAACAAAGCAAATTTAGAATTGAAAATCATACTATCTGTATTTCAAAATAATCCCGGTATACAGTATTAACAGTATATATCGCCCAAACCTAGTTCTGCCTGGAACCAAAAGGTTTTTCCTGGAACCAAAAAAGGGTTCTTTATAGGGCTCTCCTATGGGGACAGCTGAAGAGCCCTTTTAGGTTCTAGAGTTCACCTAGCACATAGTGTAGGCATGGACATAAACATCTGTGGGGTTGAGTACATCATTTTGATCGGCTGATATAATCTGGATGTACTCAGGTGTGCTAGTAATGGGGATTCTGATATGTCATTGACCATGTATGTTATGTCATTGACCGTGTATGTTATGTCATTGACCATGTATGTTATGTCATTGACCATGTATGTTGTCATTGACCATGTATGTTGTCATTGACCGTGTATGTTACGTGTCATTGACCATGTATTTTGTCATTGACCGTGTATGTTATGTCATAGACCATGTATGTTGTCATTGACCATGTATGTTATGTCATTGACCATGTATGTTGTCATTGACCGTGTATGTTATGTCATAGACCATGTATGTTGTCATTGACCATATATGTTATGTCATTGACCATGTATGTTATGTCAGAACCCCGTGTATGTTATGTAATTTTCCATGTATGTTATGTCACTGACCATGTATGTTATGCCATTGACCATGTATGTTGTCATTGACCGTGTATGTTATGTCATTGACCGTGTATGTTGTCATTGACCGTGTATGTTGTCACTGACCGTGTATGTTGTGTCACTGACCGTGTATGTTGTGTCATTGACCATGTATGTTATGTCATTGACCGTGTATGTTATGTCATTGACCATGTATGTTATGTCATTGACCATGTATGTTATGTCGTTGACCATGTATGTTATGTGTCATTGACCGTGTATGTTGTCATTGACCGTGTATGTTGTCACTGACCGTGTATGTTGTGTCATTGACCATGTATGTTATGTCATTGACCATGTATGTTATGTGTCATTGACCGTGTATGTTGTTGTTGTCCGTGTATGTTGTCACTGACCGTGTATGTTGTGTCATTGACCATGTATGTTATGTCATTGACCATGTATGTTATGTCATTGACCGTGTATGTTGTTGTTGTCCGTGTATGTTGTCACTGACCGTGTATGTTGTCACTGACCGTGTATGTTATGTCATTGACCGTGTATGTTATGTCATTGACTATGTATGTTATGTGTCATTGGCCGTGTATGTTATGTCATTGACTATGTATGTTATGTGTCATTAACCGTGTATGTTATGTCATTGACCGTGTATGTTATGTCATTGACCATGTATGTTATGTCATTGACCATGTATGTTATGTCGTTGACCATGTATGTTATGTGTCATTGACCGTGTATGTTGTCATTGACCGTGTATGTTGTCACTGACCGTGTATGTTGTGTCATTGACCATGTATGTTATGTCGTTGACCATGTATGTTATGTGTCATTGACCGTGTATGTTGTCATTGACCGTGTATGTTGTCATTGACCGTGTATGTTGTCACTGACCGTGTATGTTATGTCATTGACCGTGTATGTTATGTCATTGACCATGTATGTTATGTCATTGACCATGTATGTTGTTGTTGTCCGTGTATGTTGTCACTGACCGTGTATGTTGTCACTGACCGTGTATGTTGTGTCATTGACCGTGTATGTTGTCATTGACCGTGTATGTTGTGTCATTGACCATGTATGTTATGTCATTGACCATGTATGTTATGTGTCATTGACCGTGTATGTTGTCATTGACCGTGTATGTTGTCACCGACCGTGTATGTTATGTGTCATTGACCGTGTATGTTATGTCATTGACCGTGTATGTTATGTCATTGACCGTGTATGTTATGTCATTGACCATGTATGTTATGTCATTGACTATGTATGTTATGTGTCATTGACCGTGTATGTTATGTCATTAACCGTGTATGTTATGTGTCATTGACCATGTATGTTATGTCATTGACCATGTATGTTATGTGTCATTGACCGTGTATGTTATGTCATTGACCGTGTATGTTGTTGTTGTCCGTGTATGTTGTCACTGACCGTGTATGTTGTCACTGACCGTGTATGTTATGTCATTGACCATGTATGTTATGTCATTGACCATGTATGTTATGTCGTTGACCATGTATGTTATGTCATTGACCATGTATGTTATGTCATTGACCATGTATGTTATGTCATTGACCATGTATGTTATGTCATTGACCATGTATGTTATGTCGTTGACCATGTATGTTATGTGTCATTGACCGTGTATGTTGTCATTGACCGTGTATGTTGTCACCGACCGTGTATGTTATGTCATTGACCGTGTATGTTATGTCATTGACCGTGTATGTTATGTCATTGACCATGTATGTTGTGTCATTGACCATGTATGTTGTTGTTGTCCGTGTATGTTGTCACTGACCGTGTATGTTGTCACTGACCGTGTATGTTGTCATTGACCGTGTATGTTGTCACCGACCGTGTATGTTATGTCACTGACCGTGTATGTTGTCACTGACCGTGTATGTTGTCACTGACCGTGTATGTTGTGTCATTGACCGTGTATGTTGTCATTGACCGTGTATGTTGTGTCATTGACCGTGTATGTTATGTCATTGACCATGTATGTTATGTCATTGACTATGTATGTTATGTCATTGACTATGTATGTTATGTGTCATTGACCGTGTATGTTATGTCATTAACCGTGTATGTTATGTCATTGACCATGTATGTTATGTCATTGACTATGTATGTTATGTCATTGACTATGTATGTTATGTGTCATTGACCGTGTATGTTATGTCATTAACCGTGTATGTTATGTGTCATTGACCATGTATGTTATGTGTCATTGACCATGTATGTTATGTCATTGACTATGTATGTTATGTCATTAACCGTGTATGTTATGTCATTGACTATGTATGTTATGTGTCATTGACCGTGTATGTTATGTCATTAACCGTGTATGTTATGTGTCATTGACCATGTATGTTATGTGTCATTGACCATGTATGTTATGTCATTGACTATGTATGTTATGTCATTAACCGTGTATGTTATGTCATTGACCATGTATGTTATGTGTCATTGACCGTGTATGTTGTCATTGACCGTGTATGTTATGTCATTGACCGTGTATGTTATGTCATTGACCGTGTATGTTATGTCATTGACCATGTATGTTATGTCATTGACTATGTATGTTATGTCATTGACTATGTATGTTATGTGTCATTGACCGTGTATGTTATGTCATTAACCGTGTATGTTATGTGTCATTGACCATGTATGTTATGTGTCATTGACCATGTATGTTATGTCATTGACTATGTATGTTATGTCATTAACCGTGTATGTTATGTCATTGACCATGTATGTTATGTGTCATTGACCATGTATGTTATGTCATTAACCGTGTATGTTATGTCATTAACCGTGTATGTTATGTCATTGACCATGTATGTTATGTCATTGACCATGTATGTTATGTCATTGACCATGTATGTTATGTGTCATTGACCATGTATGTTATGTGTCATTGACCATGTATGTTATGTCATTGACCATGTATGTTATGTCATTGACCATGTATGTTATGTGTCATTAACCGTGTATGTTATGTGTCATTGACCATGTATGTTATGTCATTGACCGTGTATGTTATGTCATTGACCATGTATGTTATGTGTCATTAACCGTGTATGTTATATCATTGACTATGTATGTTATGTGTCATTGACCGTGTATGTTATGCCATTGACCGTGTATGTTATGTGTCATTGACCATGTATGTTATGTCATTGACCATGTATGTTATGTCATTGACAGTGTATGTTATGTGTCATTGACCATGTATGTTATGTGTCATTAACCGTGTATGTTATGTGTCATTGACCATGTATGTTATGTGTCATTGACCATGTATGTTAAGTGTCATTGACCATGTATGTTATGTGTCATTGACCGTGTATGTTATGTGTCATTAACCGTGTATGTTATGTCATTGACCAGAACAAACAGCCAGCCAGCGTCCCACTCCTAGCCTTACAATGCATGGGCTACATCCCCAACCCCTTGGTTTTAATTTATGACAGTGTCAAATTGGAAAGTTTAAACTGTAATTAAATGGATTAGAACTACTAATACAAGGGATTTTTATAGCTCTGAAGGCGCTAACTGCTGAGTTGGGCTACATGCATGTGTAAATCACCCCAGTCCCCGCGCCGCCTGCCCAGCACCGTATGGGGGATGGATCAATCTTCCCAGCACATTATTGAATGCGTTCTCCTGCTCAAGAGCAGCCCATAAATTGCGCTTGTCACAATGGCCGTGTACCTGCTCACCGCAGCCTTGGAATTTCTAACGAAGCGTTGCATTTCTGCACACAACACTCAGGTCCAGAAAAAAAAGAGTCACAACAGAGAGAGAGAACTAGAGGGGACGAAGGGAGGAGGTGCAGGAACACGGAGGATGGAATGGGGTGGCAGAGAGAGGATTAATTGAACTCCTCAAAAGAGAACCATCTTGCTCTCCCAGAAGCTTGGCTGGTGCGAATTCAGACAAGCTCTTGCTGCTCATCTGTAGTTCTTTAGAAATGCTGTTTTGAATTAAAGAAAATTGTACCTACACACTGAAGAAGGCTGTAAAGCCGAAACGTCTCTGTACGCTATCCCCGATGCAGTAAAAAAAGTAACAACATTGAACAATGAAGTACGCTTTATGCGAACCTATTGCACCTCCTCTTTGTTTTGTTAATTGAACTCCACCTTGTGTTTTAATTAGCCCTTTGAGTATTATTTACATATATTCCCCCCTCAGAACCCATTTAAGTGTCCTTTTAAAACATTGAATAATGTAGTTCATCGGTGTGACAGAGGTGTCTGTGGTATGATGTGGTGTAAAGTAATTAAGTAAAAATACTTTAAGGTACTACTTAAGTCGGTTTTTGGTGTATCTGTACTTTACTTTATTGTTTCTATTTTTGACAACTTTTACTTCATTACATTACTAAAGAAAACAATGTACTCTTTACTCCATACATTTTTCCTGACACCCAAAAGTACTTGTTCCATTTTGAATGCTTAGCAGTACAGGAAAATTGTCTAATTCACACACTTATCACGAGAACATCCCTGGTCATCTGCCTCTGATCTGGAGGACTCATTAAACACGTGCTTTGTTTGTAAATGATGTCTGAGTGGCTATCCGTAAATTAAAAAAACAAGAAAATCGTGCTGTCTGGTTTGCTTAATATAAGGAATGTGAAATTATTTATACTTGTACATTTACTTTTGATATTTAAGTATATTTTAGAAATAACATTTACTTTTGATACTTAAATACATTTTAGCAATAACATTTAATTTTGAAACTAAAGTATATTTTAGCAATTACAAATACAATTTGATACTTAAGTACATTTTAGCAATTACATTTATTTTTGATACTTAAGTATGTTTTAGCAATTACATTTACTTTTGGTACTTAAGTATATTTAAAACCAAATACTTTTAGACTTTTACTCAAGTAGCATTTTACTAGGTGACTTTCACTTTTACTTGAGTCATGTTCTATGAAGGTATCTTTACTTTTACTCAAGTATGGCAATTGTGTACTTTTTCCACCACTGGTGGTATGCTGCACAGAGGCTGCTCTCTGGTTTGGTTCTCTCTATGGCAGCATAATCAATGGCTGAACAGTCGACTGAACTGATATGCTTTAACAAGCCTCCACTATGAATAGTTCATCAGCAGGCAACACAATCAATGAGCAGTCTTTAGATTGGTCACCCAGCTCAGAGACTGAAACAGCTCCAGCACCTCAGATTCATTCTCCCATGCAGTCACCCGGCAGCTATATTAAACTTCTGTGTTGTTGTTGTCCTAATCAATACTTCATTCACTCTCACTTATCATTGAACACACTGAAAACTACAGAGTTTATAAAAATGTAATGAAATCATTCTTCTTAATTTGGTCAGCAGGGAACCAATGAGAGAATCTATTCTATTTGTGCAATGTGTCATTCACCTCCAGCTAGCTAGAGTATAATGATATTGTGAGACTATAACATGTCAGTTTGTTTGAGTACGTGTGTGTTTTTTTTAAGGTCCGTCAGCATCGGTAGAATAATGAATAAGAAGCTTCCATTCTTTGATGTAGAGCCGTGTTGTCATTGTGTCGACTCCGCCAACAGGGGGAGCTTGTACTCTTGCTCATGACTAGCCCCTCCAGTAGCACTTTCTCTCCACAGCTCACCCTCCTTTTTCTGTATCCTCCTGAAACCCTTTTCCTTCTAATTTTCCACACACTATTGCTTTAATGCTCTTTGTCTTCATCCCTGTCCCTCAGGTTTTCTCTGCCGCTAATTTTCTCTCCTCTGTTTTTTTTCTCTTATTAGTCGTGTTTTGTTAGCATTTCAACAAGGTCACACAAACAATTACTCCACTTAATTACATAGTAACAGATAATACTGGTTCCCCCAAACAAGACAGTTGATACCAGCTAAATGATGCATCTGACAATATAGCCTACCCATCTTATCCCTCCTTACTCTCCTCTGTCTCTGTCTCTGCTCTCCCTCAATCTCTGCTTTCTTTAGTCACTCACTCATTTCTCACTCTATCTCCCGCTCCCTATATCCTCCCTCCCTCCCTCGCTCACACAGTTTCATCCCAGAGGTGAAGAGCAGACTCCTATAATTACCCAAGTGTCTGTGAAATGAATCATTGGGTGGCTGATTGAGCTGCATGATGGGAAACATCCATCTTGAGTGGTGTGACTGAGCGCTCCCCCTCCTCTCCCCCCTCCTCCTCCCCCCTCCTCCTCCTCCCCATCTGCTGACGGCCAGCGCTGGCACATGCGCATGGCTCTCTTCCTGCCACTGCTGAAGGACTGACTGGGCGTGGTCTCAGCGTGCTCTACGGGGAAGCAGCAGAGACTGTGGCAGGAGACTGGGCATGGTTGCCATGTGGTCACTGTTACAGGAGGAATATCAGTGACATGAGAGCTGAGGTGTGGTCTCACTGTGGTCATTGGAAGGAGAACCAAAGGATAAGGTTGCCGTGGGAAAAGTCATGACTTGCGATGATGGATTATTTATAGATTTGTCTTCTTCTACATGATGATTGAACAATCATCAAATAATAACATAAAAAATAGCAATATTGAGAAATAGGTACTTTGAGAAATAGGTACTTTGAAAAATAGTAACATTGAAAAACAGCAACATTGAATAATAGCAACATAAAAAGTAGTAATCAATACATATAAAAACGCTTATCACATCTCTCTTTCCTCTGTGATCACTGTCTGTGTATTTGTAGCCCAAATCTTGATTGTTTTTCCCAGGTACTCATTACAATCAAACATCTGCTGGTTCCAGTTCCATTTGGCTGGTACTAAAACTTTATGATGAGATTCATCATCTTTCTCTTGGAAATACGATTCCAAATTACGACTCCCTGCATTGCAGGTGCTATTCACAGTCACAATCAGACACATTATGCTCAGCGTGAGACTTAACTCTGTCTAAATGGTAAATAAAGTCAGCCGTTCTCTGTGGGCTCTGCTCTCTTCGTCTGCTGCTTTGATGTTGACTCTCTATTCTCACAGAGATGAGAGAGAGAGAGGAGGACCAACAGTGTGTGACAAAGGCCCTTCTCCCAGCATGGTATCAGACGAGGGGCTTTCTAGTAGAGAGAGGATGAGCGGCGTGACAAAGTCAACAGGACAGGAGGATGGGGACTCCACGGGTCTGCGGTACGATGATTGTTTAATTAGCCTTTCCTCCATGCCATGCGGAGCCAAACAGAGAAAGAAGAAAACTATGCCACACATTTCTTGGCCAGAGCTCAGTCTCACAGATTGCGATGGCTCTTGAGATACTGGCTGAGTTGTTAATAGTGTCATTATCATTGTCAACATTTTCCTCTTCTGTCAGGAGCCAAGACTCTGCAAATGGGTAGCCTAGTTAATGTTATAATTCGTTTTTGAAGGACTGGCACTGGGGCATATCGCACTGTCATTTACAGTGACAAGAAAAAGTATGTGAACCCTTTGGAATTACCTGGATTTCTGCATAAATTAGTCATACAATTTGATCTAATCTTCATATTAGTCACAACAATAGACAAACACAGTGTGCTTAAACTAATAACACACAAATTATGGTATTTTTATTGCCTATATTGAATACATAATTAAATCATTCCCAGTGTAGGTTGGGAAAAGTATGTGAACCCCTAGGCTAATGACTTCTCCAAAAGCTAATTGGAGTCAGGAGTCAGCTAACCTGGAGTCCAATCAATGAGGCGAGATTGGAGATGTTGGTTAGAGCTGCACTACCCTATAAAAAACACTCACAAAATTTGAGTTTGCTATTCACAAGAAACATTGCCTGATGTGAACCATGCCTCGAACAAAAGAGATCTCAGAAGACGTAAGATTAAGACTTGTTGACTTGCATAAAGCTGGAAAGGGTTACAAAAGTATCTCTAAAAGCCTGGATGTTCATCAGTCCACAATAAGACAAATTGTCTATAAATGGAGAAAGTTCAGCTGTAACGATTGTCGTCGGGAGAAGGAGAAGAGGACCAAAGTGCAGCGTGGTACGTATTCATAATACTTTTAATAAAGATGAACACTCGAACAAAAACAACAAAACGACAAACGAACAGTTCTGCAAGGTGCAACAAAACACTAAACAGAAAATAACCACCCACAACTAACAGTGGGAAAACAGGCTACCTAAGTATGGTTCTCAATCAGAGACAACGATTGACAGCTGCCTCTGATTGGGAACCATACCAGGCCAAACACAATAGAAATAGAAAACATAGACATTCAACCATAGAATGCCCACCCACATCACACCCTGACCAAACAAAAAATAGAAACATACAAAGCAATTTTACGGTCAGGGCGTGACATCAGCACTGTTGCTACTCTCCCTAGGTGTGGCCGTCCTGCAAAGATGACTGCAAGAGCACAATGCAGAATGCTCAATGAGGTTTAGAAGAATCCTAGAGTGTCAGATAAAGACTTAATGACATCTCTGTAACATGCTAACATCTCTGTTGACGAGTCTACGATACGTAAAACACTAAACAAGAATGGTGTTCATGGGAGGACACCAAGGAAGAAACCACTGCTGTCCAAAGTTGAGTTGTTTGGTAGGAACACAGAACACTATGTGTGGAGAAAAAAAGGCAGAGCACATCAACATCAAAACCTCATCCCAACTGTAAAGTATGGTGGAAGGAGCATCATGGTTTGGGGCTGCTTGGCTCCCTCAGGGCCTGGACAGCTTGCAATCATCGACGGAAAAATGAATTCCCAAGTTGATCAAGACATTTTGCAGAAGAATGTAAGGCTATCTGTCCGCCTATTGAAGCTAAACAGAAGTTGGGTGATGCAACAGGACAACAACCCAAATTCAACAACAGAATGGCTTCAACAGAAGAAAATACACCTTCTGTAGTGGCCTACTCAGAGTCCTGACCTCAAACCGATTTAAAATGCTGTGGCATGACCTCGAGAGCGGTTCACACCAGACATCCTAAGAATATTGTTGAACTGAAACAGTTTTGTAAAGAGGAATGGTCCAGAATTCCTCCTGACCGTTGCGCCGGTCTGATCTGTAACTACAGAACATGTTTGGTTGAGGTTATTGCTCCAAAGGAGGGTCAACCAGTTATTTCATCCAAGGGTTCACATACTTTTCCCACCCTGCACTGTGAATGTTTACAGGATGTGTTCCATAAAGACGTGAACACGTATAATTGATTGTGTGTTATTATTTTAAGTAGACTGTGTTTGTCTATTGTTGTGAGTTAGATGAAGATCAGATCAAATTTTATGACCAATTTATGCAGAAATCCAGGTAATTCTAAAGGGTTACATACTTTTTCTTGCCACTTTAGAAACCTGGCTCTACCACCTACTCCGGTTCCCTCTCCGGTTCCCTATCCTGTCCCCTATCCTGTCTCCTATCCTGCCCCCTATCATGTACTCGCATGTCCCTTATCATGTCCCATCCTGTCGGCTCCTATCCCCTATCCTGTCTCATCCTGTCCCTTTCTATCCCATATCATATCCCCTCTCATGTCTCCTATCCTGTCCCATCCAATCCCCTATCATATCCCATATACTGTCCCCTCCTATTCCCTATCATATCCCCTATCCTGTCCCCTCCTATCCCCCATCATATTCCCTATCATATACCCTATCCTGTCTGTCCCCTCCTATTCCCTATCCTGTCCCCTATCCTGTCCCCTCCTATTCTCTATCATATCCTCTATCCTCTCCTCTCCTATCCCCTATCATATCCCCTATCCTGTTCCCTCCTATTCCATGTCATATCCCCTATCCTGTCCCCTCCTATTCCCTATCATATCCCCTATCATGTCCCCTATCCTGTCATCCCCAAGTTCACTGTGACCCAGTAGTCTTAGATCTAAGTGTGCCTGCCTGTGATGCTGGTGCAGGCCAGTGGACAGACCTGCCTGTGGTGCTGGTACAGGCCAGTGGACAGACCTGCCTGTGGTGCTGGTGCAGGTCAGTGGACAGACCTATCTGTGGTGCTGGTGCAGGACAATGGACAGACCTGTCTGTGGTGCTGGTGCAGGCCAGCGGACAGACCTATCTGTGGTGCTGGTGCAGGACAATGGACAGACCTGTCTGTGTCCCTGGTGCAGGCCAGTGGACAGACCTGCCTGTGGTGCTGGTGCAGGCCAGTGGACAGACCTATCTGTGGTGCAGGCCAGTGGACAGACCTGCCTGTGGTGCTGGTGCAGGCCAGTCGACAGACCTATCTGTGGTGCAGGACAATGGACAGATCTGCCTGTGGTGCTGGTGGAGGACAGTGGACAGACTTGACTGTGGTGCTGGTAGAGGACAGTGGACAGACTTGACTGTGGTGCTGGTGGAGGACAGTGGACAGACTTGACTGTGGTGCTGGTAGAGGACAGTGGACAGACTTGACTGTGGTGCTGGTGGAGGACAGTGGACAGACTTGACTGTGGTGCTGGTGAGGGACAGTTGACAGACTTGACTGTGGTGCTGGTGGAGGACAGTGGACAGACTTGACTGTGGTGCTGGTAGAGGACAGTGGACAGACTTGACTGTGGTGCTGGTAGAGGACAGTGGACAGACTTGAATGTGGTGCTGGTAGAGGACAGTGGACAGACTTGACTGTGGTGCTGGTGGAGGACAGTGGACAGACTTGACTGTGGTGCTGGTGAGGGACAGTTGACAGACTTGACTGTGGTGCTGGTGGAGGACAGTGGACAGACTTGACTGTGGTACTGGTAGAGGACAGTGGACAGACTTGACTGTGGTGCTGGTGGAGGACAGTGGACAGACTTGACTGTGGTGCTGGTGGAGGACAGTGGACAGACTTGACTGTGGTGCTGGTGGAGGCCAGTGGACAGACTTGACTGTGGTGCTGGTGGAGGACAGTGGACAGACTTGACTGTGGTGCTGGTGGAGGACAGTGGACAGACCTGACTGTGGTGCTGGTGGAGGACAGTGGACAGACTTGACTGTGGTGCTGGTAGAGGACAGTGGACAGACTTGACTGTGGTGCTGGTGGAGGACAGTGGACAGACTTGACTGTGGTGCTGGTAGAGGACAGTGGACAGACTTGACTGTGGTGCTGGTGGAGGACAGTGGACAGACTTGACTGTGGTGCTGGTGAGGGACAGTTGACAGACTTGACTGTGGTGCTGGTGGAGGACAGTGGACAGACTTGACTGTGGTGCTGGTAGAGGACAGTGGACAGACTTGACTGTGGTGCTGGTGGAGGACAGTGGACAGACTTGACTGTGGTGCTGGTAGAGGACAGTGGACAGACTTGACTGTGGTGCTGGTGGAGGACAGTGGACAGACTTAACTGTGGTGCTGGTAGAGGACAGTGGACAGACTTGACTGTGGTGCTGGTGGAGGACAGTGGACAGACTTGACTGTGGTGCTGGTGAGGGACAGTTGACAGACTTGACTGTGGTGCTGGTGGAGGACAGTGGACAGACTTGACTGTGGTACTGGTAGAGGACAGTGGACAGACTTGACTGTGGTGCTGGTGGAGGACAGTGGACAGACTTGACTGTGGTGCTGGTGGAGGACAGTGGACAGACTTGACTGTGGTGCTGGTGGAGGCCACTGGACAGACTTGACTGGTGCTGGTGGAGGACAGTGGACAGACTTGACTGTGGTGCTGGTGGAGGACAGTGGACAGACTTGACTGTGGTGCTGGTGGAGGACAGTGGACAGACTTGACTGTGGTGCTGGTAGAGGACAGTGGACAGACTTGACTGTGGTGCTGGTGGAGGACAGTGGACAGACTTGACTGTGGTGCTGGTAGAGGACAGTGGACAGACTTGACTGTGGTGCTGGTGGAGGCCAGTGGACAGACTTGACTGTGGTGCTGGTAGAGGACAGTGGACAGACTTGACTGTGGTGCTGGTGGAGGACAGTGGACAGACTTGACTGTGGTGCTGGTGAGGGACAGTTGACAGACTTGACTGTGGTGCTGGTGGAGGACAGTGGACAGACTTGACTGTGGTACTGGTAGAGGACAGTGGACAGACTTGACTGTGGTGCTGGTGGAGGACAGTGGACAGACTTGACTGTGGTGCTGGTGGAGGACAGTGGACAGACTTGACTGTGGTGCTGGTGGAGGCCAGTGGACAGACTTGACTGTGGTGCTGGTGGAGGACAGTGGACAGACTTGACTGTGGTGCTGGTGGAGGACAGTGGACAGACTTGACTGTGGTGCTGGTGGAGGACAGTGGACAGACTTGACTGTGGTGCTGGTGGAGGACAGTGGACAGACTTGACTGTGGTGCTGGTGGAGGACAGTGGACAGACCTGCCTGTGGTGCTGGTGGAGGACAGTGGACAGACTTGACTGTGGTGCTGGTGGAGGACAGTGGACAGACTTGACTGTGGTGCTGGTGAGGGACAGTTGACAAACCCAGGCCCAGAGCTGTACATAATCTCTATATGTGACTCTGGACAGGTCTATTTCTGTCTCTGCCTCTGAAGTGCAAATGGACAGTGCTGGACTCTCTCTCTCTTCTCTCTCTCTCTCTCTCTCTCTCTCTCTCTCTCTCTCTCTCTCTCTCTCTCTCTCTCTCTCTCTCTCTCTCTCTCTCTCTCTCTCTCTCTCTCTCTCTCTCGAGCTCTGGCTCTACTACACCAACTGGTACGAGCATCTGATAGAGAGAGATCCCTCTCAGTATTATCCCTCTGACCAATGAGGTCCAGGTCCTGGCTAGCTGAGAGCTGTGTGACTGAGCACAAGCCACTCTGAGCCAAAGTAATCCAACAGGATTGGAACCATGGATGGGCAGGCTGGAGATTCCCACAGTTTTTGTAGTGAAACCGTTCTCAGGTAGCAGGGAGATGCAATCAGAAACAGAAGTTTTCGAGGGTGGTGAAATTGATGGATGGAATCAATTAAAACATGTGAGGAGTGAAATCACTATGGCCACATGTCTGGGTTGTTTTAATGATAAGATTACTTTCACCCCTCCAATGAGCTTGACAACAGCAGAAAGTGCTGTGGTTTTCCGTATAGGCTTGTCTCAATGTAATGCACTCTCAACACCTGATTTGCTACAGATTGGAGAGCAATTTCCACCTGTCTGGGAGAATTGACAGCGAAGGTGTGATGTGACATCTGTTTGTCGTCCCTGGGAACTCAAGGTAATCCAGTCCATTTGTAGTGAGCAGCAGGCTGACCGGTCTGGTGTCTCCCAGCAGTGCGACAGGGATTATGGCTTCACTGTGGTTATACCTGACTATTGTCAGAACTGACACCCCCACCCACACTCAAACACAATTTCACCAAGCCTTCACAGGTGGAAGGAGAAAAATAATTGACTTTTCTCCCTTTCGCAATTCCCCCCTCTCTCTCTCTCTCTCTCTCTCTCTCTCTCTCTCTCTCTCTCTCTCTCTCTCTCTCTCTCTCTCTCTCTCTCTCTCTCTCTCTCTCTCTCTCTCTCTCTCTCTCAAAATTCAATGGGGCTTTATTGCCAAAGCAAGTGAAATAGATAATAAAAGATTTTGTTTACATTTTTTGACATTTATTTTACAGTAAACAATGCACTCATAAAGGTTTCAAAATGATACAGAAGTTTCAAATGTTATTATTAGCTATGCACAGTGCTGGTAACAATGTGCAAAAGGTTGTACTATGAATAGTAGAGGAAGATAAGTAAATAGATAAATATTGGTTGTATTTACAATGTTGTTTGTGCTCAAGTGGTTGCCCCGTTTTCATGGCAACGGTCACAAATCTTGCTGCTAGGATTGCATATCGCGACATTTAGAGTAACAGATATGGGAGTTTATCAAAATCAGATTTTTTTCCAAATTCTTTGTGGGTCTGTGTGATCTGTGGGAAATATGTGTCTTTAATATGGTCATACATTTGGTAGGAGGTTAGGAGGTGCAGCTCAGTTTCCAACTCATTTTGTGGGCAGCGGCTTCTCTCAATAACATGCACAGACTGTAGAGACTCTCACTGATTCTCTACATATTCAAGGATTTTCTTAAATTTAGGTCAGTCACAGTGGTCAGGTATTCTGCTACGGTGTACTCTCTGTTTAGGGCCAGATAGCATTCCAGTTTGCTCAGTTTTTTGGTTGATTCTTTGCAGAGTGTAAAATAGTTATCTTTTTGCTTTCTCATAATTTGGTTGGGTCTAATTGTGTTGATGTCCTGGTGTTCTGTGGGGTATGTTTGTGTTTGTGAACAGAGACCCAGAACCAGATCCTGGCTGAGGCGACTCTTCTCTAGGTCAATCTCTCTGTAGGTGAGGGCATGTGGTGGAATGTGTAGCATCACTTCCTTTTAGGCGGTTGGAGCTCTTTTCTGGATTTTGATAATTAGCGGGGATAGTCCAAATTCTGCTCTGCATGCATTGTTTAGGGTTTTGCGTTGAACACGAACAAAATGTTTGTAGAATTCTGCACACAACAGGGGGTTTGTCCCATTTTGTGAAATATTGGTTGGTGAGTTGACCCCAGATCTCACAAGCATAGAGAGCAAAGGGTTCTATAACTTATTGAAGTACCTTTAGCCAGATCCTAATTGGGATGTCGAGTGTTATGTTAATTTTCATTCCATAGAAAGCCCTTCTTGCCTTGTCTCTTAGATAAATCACAGCTTTGTGGAAGTTACCTGTGGTGTTGATGTTAATGCCGAGGTAGGTATAGTTTTTTGTGTGCTCAAGGGCAACAGTGTCTAGATGGAATTTATATTTGTGTTCCTGGCAACTGGACCTTTTATGAAACACCATTATTTTTGTCTTACTGAGATTTACTGTCAGTGCCCAGGTCTGGCAGAATCTCTGCAGAAGATCTAGGTGCTGCTGTAGACCCTCCTTGGTTGGGGACAGAAGCACCAGATCATCAGCAAACAGTAGACATTTGACCTCAGATTCTAGTAGGGGGAGGCCGGGTGCCGTCGCCAATTCTTTGATATATATATTTTGAAGAGGGTGGGGCTTAAACTGCATCCCTGTCTCACCCCACGGCCCTGTGGGAAGAAATGTGTGTGTTTTCTCCTGTTTTACTAAACCGCACACTTGTTATTTGTGTACATGGTTTTTATAATGACATGTTTTTACCCCAACACCACTTTCCATCAATTTGTATAGCAGACCCTCATGCCAAATTGAGTTAAAGGCTTTTTTGAAATCAAAACAAGCATGAGAATTCTTTGCCTTCGTTTTGTTTTGTTTGTCAATTAGGGTGTGCAGGGTGAATATGTGGTCTGTCTTATGATCATTTGGTAAAAAGCCAATTTGATATTTGCTCAGTACATTGTTTTCACTGAGGAAATGTACAAGCCTGCTGTTAATGATAATTCAGAGGAATTTCCCAATGCAGTTGTTTCTCTATCTCTCTCTCTGTCTCTCTCTCATCTCTAATCTGTTGATCGGTTGCTTGGTACAAAGTTGATTCAACAGAGCTATTTCAACAACTCAAAATTACATTTTGAACACATTTGCTGCTGTTTTAGTGTAGTTACCTAATGATCAAATTAATTGAAAAAGCATAGCACACTTGAAACACCCATAGCTTTTTTCAACATGACCCTTATGTGCAGTAACTCCCATCTGCAGAAAATATATATATATATTTTTATAAATAAGCACCTATTTGGAAGCAAACAGAAAATATAATTTCCCTCCTTGTCCATTTATTATTTACTGAAGTTTGAATGGTAGTGTTTATGAGTCCAGATAAGGCTGTCTGTGGGATGTGAGACCAAGAGTGTAATATCACTGCTGCTGCCATTGCCGGTCTGGCCAGCCACTGAGAGGTGGACCAAATGCATTCAAATCAAATCAAATCAAATGTTATTGGTCACATACACATGGTTAGCAGATGTTAATGTGAGTGTAGCAAAATGCTTGTGCTTCTATTTCTGACCATGCAGTAATAACCAACAAGTAATCTAACAATTTCACAACAACTACCTTTACAAGTGTAAAGGAATTAATAAGAATATGTACATATAAATATATGGATGAGTGATGGCTGAACAGCATAGGCAAGATGCAGTAGATGGTATAGAGTACAGCATATACATATGAGATGAGTAATGTAGGGTATGTAAACATTATATTAAGTGGCATTGTTTAAAGTGACTAGTGATACATTTATTACATCACATTTTTCATTATTAAAGTGGCTAGAGATTTGAGTCTGATTGTTGGCAGCAGCCACTCAATGTTAATGATGGCTGTTTAAGAGTCTGATGGCCTTGAGATAGAAGCTGTTTTTCAGTCTCTCAGTCCCAGCTTTAATGCACCTGTATTGACCTCGCCTTCTGGATGACAGCGGGGTGAACAGGCAGTGGCTCGGGTGGTTGTTGTCCTTGATGATCTTTATGGCCTTCCTGTGACATCGGGTGATGTAAGTGTCCTGGAGGGCAGGTAGTTTGCCCCCGGTGATGCGTTGTGCAGACCTCACTACCCTCTGGAGAGCCTTGCGGTTGTGGGTGGAGCAGTTGCCGTACCAGGCGGGGATACAGCCCGACACGATGCTCTCGATTGTGCATCTGTAAAAGTTTGTGAGTGTTTTTGGTGACAAGCTACATTTCTTCAGCCTCCTGAGGTTGAAGAGGCGCTGTTGCGTGTGGGTGGACCATTGTACGCCGAGGAACTTAAAACTTTCCACTTTCTCCACTACTGTCCCGTCGATGTGGATAGGGGGGTGCTCCCTCTACTGTTTTCTGAAGTCCACGATCATCTCCTTTGTTTTTTTGACATTGAGTGTGAGGTTATTTTCCTGACACCACACTCCGAGGGCCCTCACCTCCTCCCTGTAGGCCGTCTCGTTGTTGTAGGTAATCAAATCAAATCAAAGATTATTTGTCACGTGTGCCGAATACAACAGGTGTAGCCCTTATAGTGAAATGCTTACTTACAGGCTCTAACCAATAGTGCAAACAAGGTATTAGGGGAATATTAGGTAAGTGAAGAAATAAACAACAGTAAAAAAGACACTGTTTATACAGACACCGGTTAGTCAGGCTGATTGAGGCAGTATGTACATGTAGATATTATTAAAGTGACTATGCATATATGATGAACAGAGAGTAGCAGTAGCGTAAGAGAGGGGTTGGCGGGTTGTGGGTGGCGGGACACAATGCAGATAGCCCGGTTAGCCAATTTTGCGAGAGCACTGGTTGTCGGCCCTTTTGAGGTAGTATGTACATGAATGTATAGTTAAAGTGACTATGCATTCATGATAAATAGAGAGTAGAATCAGCGTAAAAGAGGGGTTGGGGAGGATGAGCCCGCAAGCCTACCACTGTAGTGTTGTCTGCAAACTTGATGATTGAGTTGGAGGAGTGCATGGCCACGCAGTCATGGGTGAACAGGGAGTACAGGAGAGGGCTGAGAACGCACCCTTGTGGGGTCCCAGTGTTGAGGATCAGCGGGGTAGAGATGTTGTTTCCTACCCTCACCACCTGGGGGCGGCTCATCAGAAAGTCCAGGACCCAGTTGCACAGGGCGGGGTCGAGACCCAGGGTCTCGAGCTTGATGACGAGTTTGGAGGGTACTATGGTGAATTCTTACATAGGTATTCCTCTTGTCCAGATGGGTTAGGGCAGTGTGCAGTGTGATCGTGATTGCGTCGTCTGTGGACCTATTGGGGCGGTAAGCAAATTGGAGTGGGTCTAGGGTGTCAGGTAGGGCGGAGGTGATATGGTCCTTGACTAGTCTCTCAAAGCACTTCATGATGACGGGAGTGAGTGCTACGTGGCGATAGTCATTTAGCCCAGTTACCTTAGCTTTCTTGAGAACAGGAACAATGATGGCCCTCTTGAAGTATGTGGGAACAGCAGACTGGGATAGGGAGAGATTAAATATGTCCGTAAACACACCACCCAGCTGGTGCATGCTCTGAGGAAAATCTGGGAAATCTGTCATGGGCAATTTGAGGGGGAAAGTATTGTGGCCAGGATAGTTGCTAATTTCTTGAATCTACAGTAGAAGATTCCTGCTGCTTAGTATAACACCACACATTATTATCCTGTTGGGCCGTTTTCATTATTTGGTGGCGTTTGTGAGAAGGAATGAGCCCTCAATAAGTGCTGAGTGACCCAGGTTTGAGTCTGTGTTTGTGGGCTATAATTATGAACCTCCCAGCGCCCTGTGGAGGGGGCGGAGTCAGGGACGGTCACGCTGCATCCAAAATTACACTGCAGCTTCTTATGTCCCCCTGTCATGCTGACATAGCTATAACCAAACTATCTTATTTCATTTGCACCTCTTTATTTCAATGAGACTTACAGTCACTGTACTTCGAAAAACTGCTGAACCTAAATAAAACTAAGAAGTGGACAAAGTCCAAGTCGTATACTGATGTGCGTGTGTGTGTGTGTGTGTGTGTGTGTGTGTGTGTGTGTGTGTGTGTGTGTGTGTGTGTGTGTGTGTGTGTGTGTGTGTGTGTGTGTGTGTGTGTGTGTGTGTGTGTGTGTGTGTGTGTGTGTGTGTGTGTGTGTGTGTGTGCATGCACCTTTTTAGTTGTAGTGTGTAGTTGTAGTGTGCAGTGTGGTACACTGTAGTGTGGTACAATAGCCCGTAAGAGAATTGACCATTAAGCCTTCACTGGTCTTTAAGAATGTCCATTTTGATGAGTTTCCATTTCAACGATTGGATTGGAAGTCTGTTCAGTCAGTCCATGACTTGAATGAAAAACATGCTCAACATGGACACCATTATAATGATTCAGACCTTTAAAAGGAGCCTGGGATTTTCAATTGGACAGCAGAGCCCCTCCCTCGCTACTCTTTCTCTTTCTAATAATGACATCTAATTGCCAGAAATTGATATTTTAAATGCCAGGGCTTTATTAAAGTGGTGTGGTGTCAGAGGCAATAATACATATTTTAAAATGGGGGAAAGAATCTCTTTTAAATAATGACTTTAATCTAATTCCCAAGGTTTTGTTCTCTTCTGGACGACATGACCAGGCTGTGATTGACATATACCTCTTTGTCTGAGAGGGGGTGAAATGAGCAAGGGCACATATTTCTCTTAAGTGTGATACGAAAGCATTAATACCCTGCAGCCGACCTGGCAGAACAGGGCTCAGAGGGCTGAGTTAATACAAAATGATCACATTTTCACTCATAATCAATATGACTCTGTGACAGTTGGCTCTTTTAAGTCATGGTGCCGGTGGCGTGTAGAGAATGATATGTGGCTCTCCCCTGTGAAGGGGGCCTCTCAGCGACTCGGAGATGGAAATAGCATTTTTAACAAGTGGCCCAGGAAGCTATTGATTACGCTGCTATTTTTCTGAGCTGCAGTTTGAAAGCCCTGGCAGCCTCTCCTGCTCTCCCTGCTTGTCGGTCGGTGTGTCCTGATGGATCAGGGGGATGGAGGAATGCTTTGCGGCTTGTCAGATCCCCTCCCTCCCCTGGAGCCCACATCAAATGTAAATGCCACTCTGAGAGGGTTGTGTTGTGTGGTTATGGTTGTTATGTTGTGATTTGAGTTTCCCTCACAGCCTGATCTCTAGTTTATGGGAGGATGCTGCCTGCCTGCCTACTTGCCTGCCTACTTGCCTGCCTACTTGCCTGCCTACTTGCCTGCCTGCCTGCCTGCCTGCCTGCCTGCCTGTCTGCCTGTCTGTCTGTCTGTCTGTCTGTCTGTCTGTCTGTCTGTCTGTCTGTCTGTCTGTCTGTCTGCCTGTCTGTCTGTCTGTCTGCCTGTCTGTCTGTCTGTCTGTCTGTCTGTCTGTCTGTCTGTCTGCCTGTCTGTCTGTCTGTCTGCCTGTCTGCCTGCCTCACAAACGTCTGGCTTTGTGTCTGTCTTTACTTCTCTGGAGGTGGAGCCTTGACAGATTTGAGCTGAGTTTTTCTTCACACAGTTACTGATAAGTTTCAGCTAAGATTTTCTCAGAGAACCTTGATGGTTCATACTCAGTGTCTCCCAAGACCAGAAATGCAGGATGTATTTTGTTTGCAGCACAATCAGTGTTTCTTCTTCTGTTCTCTGTCTTCAATGAGGTCAACTCAGACATAGATGTCACACAATATTTAGATGTCTTCATCACAAAGACACCTCCTTTGTCTAGTGGGTTTTTAGTTGGCTCTGAAAAGGACTAAATATTTTATGTTTTACCAAATGTCAGTCCTGACAAGATGGCAAATAAATGATGGCTGACTTTCATTACCATTTTTGGTCTCTATGTGTATATAATTTTTTTATTTTACAATAGGTCGTAGTCACTGAGTAACACAATTTAAACTATATATTAAAGTAGCACAGTAGTAGAGGGTAGCCCAGCATTAGAGAGTAGCCCAGTAGTAGAGAGTATCCCAGTAGTAGAGAGTAGCCCAGTAGCAGAGAGTAGCCCAGCATTAGAGAGTAGCCCAGTAGTAGAGAGTGTCCCAGTAGTAGAGAGTTGCCCAGTAGTAGAGAGTAGCATGGCAGTAAAGAGTAGCCAGCATTAGAAAGTACCCCGTTAGTAGAGAGTAACCCAGTAGTAGAGAGTAGCACAGTAGTGGAGAGTAGCCGAGTAGTAGAGAGTAGCCCACTAGTTGAACGTAAAGATGGTAAAGAGTAGTCCAGTAGTAGAGAGTAGCCCAATACGAGAGTAGCACAGTAGTAGGTAGTAGTCCTGTAGTAGAGAGTAGCCCAATACGAGAGAGTAGCCCAGTGGTAGGTAGTAGCCCTGTAGTAGAGAGTAGCCCAGTAGTAGAGAGTAGCCCAACACGAGAGAGTAGTCCAGTAGTAGAGAGTAGCCCAATACGAGAGTAGCACAGTAGTAGCAAGTAGTCCTGTAGTAGAGAGTAGCCCAATATGAGAGAGTAGCCCAGTAGTAGGTAGTAGCCCTGTAGTAGAGAGTAGCACAACAGCAATTAAGTAGAGAGTAGTCCAGAAGTAAAGAGCAGCCCTGTAGTAGAGAGTAGCCAAGTAGCAGAAGTAGCCAGGTAGTAGATATAGCCTGAAACCTAGTAGTAGAGAGTGTAGCCCAGCAGTAGAGAGGAGCCCAGTTGTAGAGAGTAGCCTAGTAGTAGAGAGTAGCCCAGTAGTAAAGAGTAGCCCAGTAGTAGATAGTAGCCCAGTAGTAGAGAGTAGCCCCGTAGTAGAGTTGACCAGTAGTAGAGAGTAGCACTATAGTAGAGAGTAGCACAATAGCTTTTCAGTAGAGAGTAGCCCAGTAGTAGAGAGTAGCCTAGTAGTAGAGAGTAGCCCAGTAGTAGAGAGTAGCCTGGTAGTAGATAGGAGCCCAGTAGTAGAGAGCAGCCAAGAAGTATGGGAGATGCCCAGTAGTAGAGAGTAGCCTGGTAGAGAGTAGCCCAGTAGCAGAGAGTAGCCCAGTAGTAGAGAGTAGCCAAGAAGTATGGGAGAAGCCCAGTAGTAGAGAGTAGCCTGGTAGTAGAGAATAACCCAGTAGTAGAGAGTAGCCTGGTAGCAGAGAGAAGCCCAGTAGCAGAGAGTAGCCCAGTACTTTAAAGTAGCCCAGTAGTAGAGAGTAGCCCCATAGTAGAATTGCCCAGTTGTAGAGAGTAGCCCAGTAGTAGAGAGTAGCCCAGTTGTAGAGAGTAGCCCCGTAGTAGATAGTAGCCACGTAGTTGAGAGTAGCCCAGTTGTAGATAGTAGCCCCGATGTTGAGAGTAGCCCAGTTGTGGAGAATAGCCCAGTAGTAGATAGTAGCCCAGTTGTAGAGAGCAGCCCAGTAGTAGATAGTAGCCCCATAGTAGAGAGTAGCCCAGTAGTAGATAGTAGCCCAGTAGTAGAGAGTTGCCCAGTAGTAGAAAGTAGCCCAGTAGTAGATAGTAGCCCAGTAGTAGAGATTATCCCAGTAGTAGATAGTAGTCCAGTAATAGAGAGTAGCACAGTAGTAGAGAGTAGCCCAGTAGTAGAGAGTAGCCCAGTAGTAGATAGTAGCCCAGTAGTAGATAGTAGCCCCATAGTAGAGAATTGCCCAGTAGTCGATAGTAGCCCAGTAGTAGAGAGTAGCCCAGTAGTAGATAGTAGCCCAGTAGTAGATAGTAGCCCCGTAGTAGAGAGTTGCCCAGTAGTAGAGAGTAGCCCAGTAGTAGAGAGTAGCCCAGTAGTAGAGAGTAGCCCAGTTGTGGATAGTTGCCCCGTAGTTTAGAGTAGCCCAGTTGTGGAGAATAGCCCAGTAGTAGATAGTAGCCCAGTTGTAGAGAGTAGCCCAGTAGTAGAGAGTAGCCCAGTAGTAGAGAGTAGCCCAGTAGTAGATAGTAACCCCATAGTAGAGTTTCCCAGTTGTAGAGAATAGCCAAGTTGTAGAGAGTTCCCAGTTGTAGAGAGTAGCCCAGTTGTAGATAGTAGCCCCGTAGTTGAGAGTAGCCCCGTAGTTGAGAGCTGCCCAGTTGTAGAGAGTAGCCCAGTAGTAGAGAGTAGCCCCATAGTAGAGAGTAGCCCAGTAGCCCAGTAGTAGAGATTAGCGTTGCCCAGTTGTAGAGAGTTGCCCAGTAGTAGAGAGTAGCCCCGTGGTAGAGAGTAGCCCCGTGGTAGAGAGTAGCCCAGTAGTAGAGAGTAGCCCAGTAGTAGATAGTAGCCCCTTAGTAGAGAGTTGCCCAGTAGTAGATAGTAGCCCAGTAGAAGAGAGTAGCCCAGTAGCCCAGTAGGAGAGATTAGCCCCGTAGTAGAGAGTAGCCCAGTGGTTGACAGTTTTTCAGCAGTAAATAGTAGCCTAGTAGTAGAGAATAGCGCAGTAGTAGAGAGTAGCCCAGTTGTAGAGAGTTCCCAGTTGTAGAGAGTAGCCCAGTTGTAGAGAGTAGCCCCGTAGTTGAGAGCTGCCCAGTTGTAGAGAGTAGCCCAGTAGTAGATAGTAGCCCCGTAGTAGAGAGTTGCCCAGCAGAAGATAGTAGCCCAGTAGTAGATAGTAGCCCCGTAGTAGAGAGTAGCCCAGTAGCCCAGTAGTAGAGATTAGCCCCGTAGTAGAGAGTAGCCCAGTGGTGGACAGTTTTTCAGCAGTAAATAGTAGTCTAGTAGTAGAGAATAGCGCAGTTGTAGAGAGTAGCCCAGTTGTAGAGAGTTCCCAGTAGTAGAGAGTAGCCCCGTAGTAGAGAGTAGCCCAGTAGCCCAGTAGCAGAGATTAGCCCCGTAGTAGGGAGTAGCCCAGTGGTGGAGAGTTTTTCAGCAGTAAATAGTAGCCTAGTAGTAGAGAATAGCACAGTAGTATAGAGTAGCCCAGTAGTAGAGAGTAGCCCAGTAGTAGAGAGTAGACCAGTTGTAAAGAGGACCCCAATAGTAGAGAGTAGCCCAGTAGTAGAGAATAGCAAAATAGTAGAGAGTAGCCCAGTAGTAGAGTGTAGCCCAGTAATAGATAGTGGCCCAGAATTAGATAGTAGCCCAGTAGTAGAGAGTAGCCCAGTAGTAGATAGTAGCCCAGTGGTAGAGAGTAGCCCAGTAGGAGATAGTAGCCCAGTAGTAGATAGTCGCCCAGTGGTAGAGAGTAGCCCAGTAGTAGATAGTAGCCCAGTAGTAGATAGTAGCCCAGTAGTAGAAAATTGCCCAGTAGTAGAGAGTAGTCCAATAGTAGATAGTAGCCCGGTAGAAGATAATAGCCCAGTAGTAGATAGTAGCCCAGTAGTAGAAAATAGCCCAGTAGTAGAGAGTAGCACAGTAGTAGAGAGTAGCCCAGTAGTAGATAGTAGCCCAGTAGTAGATAGTATCCCAGTAGTAGAAAATTGCCCAGTAGTAGAGAGTAGTCCAGTAGTAGAGAGTAGCCCAGTAGTAGATAGTAGCCCAGTAGTAGATAGTAGCCCAGTACTAGATAGTAGCCCAGTAGTAGAGAGTAGCCCGTAGTAGAGAGTAGCCCAGTTGTAGAGAGTAGCCCAGTAGTAGAGAGTAGCCCCGTAGTTGAGATTTGCCCAGTTGTAGATAGTAGCCCAGTACTAGATAGTAGCCCAGTAGTAGAGAGTAGCCCGTTGTAGAGAGTAGCCCCGTAGTAGAGAGTAGGCCAGTAGCCCAGTAATAGAGATTAGCCCCGTAGTAGGGAGTAGCCCAGTGGTGTAGAGTTTTTCAGCAGTAAATAGTAGCCTAGTAGTAGAGAATAGCACAGTAGTATAGAGTAGCCCAGTAGTAGAGAGTCGCCCAGTAGTAGAGAGTAGACCAGTTGTAGAGAGGACCCCAATAGTAGAGAGTAGCCCAGTAGTAGAGAGTAGCCCAGTAGTAGAGAGTAGCCCAGAAGTAGAGTGTAGCCCAGTAATAGATAGTGGCCCAGAATTAGATAGTAGCCCAGTAGTAGAGAGTAGCCCAGTAGTAGATAGTAGCCCAGTGGTAGAGAGTAGCCCAGTAGGAGATAGTAGCCCAGTAGTAGATAGTAGCACGGTAGTAGATAATAGCCCAGTAGTAGATAGTAGCCCAGTAGTAGAAAATAGCCCAGTAGTAGAGAGTAGCACAGTAGTAGAGAGTAGCCCAGTAGTAGATAGTAGCCCAGTAGTAGATAGTATCCCAGTAGTAGAAAATAGCCCAGTAGTAGAGAGTAGTCCAGTAGTAGAGAGTAGCCCAGTAGTAGATAGTAGCCCAGTAGTAGATAGTAGCCCAGTTGTAGAGAGTAGCCCCGTAGTTGAGAGCTGCCCAGTTTTAGAGAGTAGCCCAGTAGTAGATAGTAGCCAAGTAGTAGAGAGTAGCCCGTTGTAGAGAGTAGCCCAGTTGTAGAGAGTATCCCCGTAGTTGAGATTTGCCCAGTTGTAGATAGTAGCCCAGTAGTAGAGAGTAGCCCCGTAGTAGAGAGTAGGCCAGTAGCCCAGTAATAGAGATTAGCCCCGTAGTAGGGAGTAGCCCAGTGGTGGAGAGTTTTTCAGCAGTAAATAGTAGCCTAGTAGTAGAGAATAGCACAGTAGTATAGAGTAGCCCAGTAGTAGAGAGTCGCCCAGTAGTAGAGAGTAGACCAGTTGTAGAGAGGACCCCAATAGTAGAGAGTAGCCCAGTAGTAGAGAATAGCAAAGTAGTAGAGAGTAGCCCAGTAGTAGAGAGTAGCCCAGTAGTAGAGAGTAGCCCAGAAGTAGAGTGTAGCCCAGTAATAGATAGTGGCCCAGAATTAGATAGTAGCCCAGTAGGAGATAGCAGCCCAGTAGTAGATAGTAGCCCAGTGGTAGAGAATAGCCCAGTAGTAGATAGTAGCCCAGTAGTAGATAGTAGCCAAGTAGTAGAGAATAGCCCAGTAGTAGATAGTAGCCCAGTTGTAGAAAATAGCCCAGTAGTAGAGAGTAGCACAGTAGTAGAGAGTAGCCCAGTAGTAGATAGTAGCCAGTAGTAGATAGTAGCCCAGTAGTAGAAAATAGCCCAGTAGTAGAGAGTAGTCCAGTAGTAGAGAGTAGCCCAGTAGTAGATAGTAGCCCAGTAGTAGATAGTAGCCCAGTAGTAGATAGTAGCCCAGTAGTAGAGAGTAGCCCAGTTGTAGAGAGTTGCCCAGTAGTAGAGAGTAGCCCAGTAGTAGATAGTAGCCCAGTAGTAGATAGTAGCCCCATAGTAGAAAGTAGTCCAGTAGTAGATAGTAGCCCAGTGGTAGAGAGTAGCCCAGTAGTAGAGAGTTGCCCAGTAGTAGAGAGTAGCCCAGTAGTAGATAGTAGCCCCGTAGTAGAGAGTTGCCAAGTAGTAGATAGTAGCCCAGTAGTAGATAGTAGCCCCGTAGTAGATATTCCCATTTGTAAAGAGTTGCCCAGTAGTAGATAGTAGCCCCGTAGTAGAGTTGCCCAGGTGTAGAGAGTTGCCCAGTAGTAGAGAGTAGCCCAGTAGTAGATAGTAGCCCAGTAGTTGAGAGTTGCCCTGTTGTAGAGAGTAGCCCAGTAGTAGATAGTAGCCCCGTAGTAGAGAGTTGCCCAGCAGAAGATAGTAGCCCAGTAGTAGATAGTAGCCCCGTAGTAGAGAGTAGCCCAGTAGCCCAGTAGTAGAGATTAGCCCCGTAGTAGAGAGTAGCCCAGTGGTGGACAGTTTTTCAGCAGTAAATAGTAGCCTAGTAGTAGAGAATAGCGCAGTTGTAGAGAGTAGCCCAGTTGTAGAGAGTTCCCAGTAGTAGAGAGTAGCCCCGTAGTAGAGAGTAGCCCAGTAGCCCAGTAGTAGAGATTAGCCCCGTAGTAGGGAGTAGCCCAGTGGTGGAGAGTTTTTCAGCAGTAAATAGTAGCCTAGTAGTAGAGAATAGCACAGTAGTATAGAGTAGCCCAGTAGTAGAGAGTAGCCCAGTAGTAGAGAGTAGACCAGTTGTATAGAGGACCCCAATAGTAGAGAGTAGCCCAGTAGTAGAGAATAGCAAAATAGTAGAGAGTAGCCCAGTAGTAGAGTGTAGCCCAGTAATAGATAGTGGCCCAGAATTAGATAGTAGCCCAGTAGTAGAGAGTAGCCCAGTAGTAGATAGTAGCCCAGTGGTAGAGAGTAGCCCAGTAGGAGATAGTAGCCCAGTAGTAGATAGTCGCCCAGTGGTAGAGAGTAGCCCAGTAGTAGATAGTAGCCCAGTAGTAGATAGTAGCCCAGTAGTAGAAAATTGCCCAGTAGTAGAGAGTAGTCCAATAGTAGATAGTAGCCCGGTAGAAGATAATAGCCCAGTAGTAGATAGTAGCCCAGTAGTAGAAAATAGCCCAGTAGTAGAGAGTAGCACAGTAGTAGAGAGTAGCCCAGTAGTAGATAGTAGCCCAGTAGTAGATAGTATCCCAGTAGTAGAAAATTGCCCAGTAGTAGAGAGTAGTCCAGTAGTAGAGAGTAGCCCAGTAGTAGATAGTAGCCCAGTAGTAGATAGTAGCCCAGTACTAGATAGTAGCCCAGTAGTAGAGAGTAGCCCGTTGTAGAGAGTAGCCCAGTTGTAGACAGTAGCCCAGTAGTAGAGAGTAGCCCCGTAGTTGAGATTTGCCCAGTTGTAGATAGTAGCCCAGTACTAGATAGTAGCCCAGTAGTAGAGAGTAGCCCGTTGTAGAGAGTAGCCCCGTAGTAGAGAGTAGGCCAGTAGCCCAGTAATAGAGATTAGCCCCGTAGTAGGGAGTAGCCCAGTGGTGGAGAGTTTTTCAGCAGTAAATAGTAGCCTAGTAGTAGAGAATAGCACAGTAGTATAGAGTAGCCCAGTAGTAGAGAGTCGCCCAGTAGTAGAGAGTAGACCAGTTGTAGAGAGGACCCCAATAGTAGAGAGTAGCCCAGTAGTAGAGAGTAGCCCAGTAGTAGAGAGTAGCCCAGAAGTAGAGTGTAGCCCAGTAATAGATAGTGGCCCAGAATTAGATAGTAGCCCAGTAGTAGAGAGTAGCCCAGTAGTAGATAGTAGCCCAGTGGTAGAGAGTAGCCCAGTAGGAGATAGTAGCCCGGTAGTAGATAGTAGCCCGGTAGTAGATAATAGCCCAGTAGTAGATAGTAGCCCAGTAGTAGAAAATAGCCCAGTAGTAGAGAGTAGCACAGTAGTAGAGAGTAGCCCAGTAGTAGATAGTAGCCCAGTAGTAGAGAGTAGCCCCGTAGTTGAGATTTGCCCAGTTGTAGATAGTAGCCCAGTACTAGATAGTAGCCCAGTAGTAGAGAGTAGCCCGTTGTAGAGAGTAGCCCCGTAGTAGAGAGTAGGCCAGTAGCCCAGTAATAGAGATTAGCCCCGTAGTAGGGAGTAGCCCAGTGGTGTAGAGTTTTTCAGCAGTAAATAGTAGCCTAGTAGTAGAGAATAGCACAGTAGTATAGAGTAGCCCAGTAGTAGAGAGTCGCCCAGTAGTAGAGAGTAGACCAGTTGTAGAGAGGACCCCAATAGTAGAGAGTAGCCCAGTAGTAGAGAGTAGCCCAGTAGTAGAGAGTAGCCCAGAAGTAGAGTGTAGCCCAGTAATAGATAGTGGCCCAGAATTAGATAGTAGCCCAGTAGTAGAGAGTAGCCCAGTAGTAGATAGTAGCCCAGTGGTAGAGAGTAGCCCAGTAGGAGATAGTAGCCCAGTAGTAGATAGTAGCACGGTAGTAGATAATAGCCCAGTAGTAGATAGTAGCCCAGTAGTAGAAAATAGCCCAGTAGTAGAGAGTAGCACAGTAGTAGAGAGTAGCCCAGTAGTAGATAGTAGCCCAGTAGTAGATAGTATCCCAGTAGTAGAAAATAGCCCAGTAGTAGAGAGTAGTCCAGTAGTAGAGAGTAGCCCAGTAGTAGATAGTAGCCCAGTAGTAGATAGTAGCCCAGTTGTAGAGAGTAGCCCCGTAGTTGAGAGCTGCCCAGTTTTAGAGAGTAGCCCAGTAGTAGATAGTAGCCAAGTAGTAGAGAGTAGCCCGTTGTAGAGAGTAGCCCAGTTGTAGAGAGTATCCCCGTAGTTGAGATTTGCCCAGTTGTAGATAGTAGCCCAGTAGTAGAGAGTAGCCCCGTAGTAGAGAGTAGGCCAGTAGCCCAGTAATAGAGATTAGCCCCGTAGTAGGGAGTAGCCCAGTGGTGGAGAGTTTTTCAGCAGTAAATAGTAGCCTAGTAGTAGAGAATAGCACAGTAGTATAGAGTAGCCCAGTAGTAGAGAGTCGCCCAGTAGTAGAGAGTAGACCAGTTGTAGAGAGGACCCCAATAGTAGAGAGTAGCCCAGTAGTAGAGAATAGCAAAGTAGTAGAGAGTAGCCCAGTAGTAGAGAGTAGCCCAGTAGTAGAGAGTAGCCCAGAAGTAGAGTGTAGCCCAGTAATAGATAGTGGCCCAGAATTAGATAGTAGCCCAGTAGGAGATAGTAGCCCAGTAGTAGATAGTAGCCCAGTGGTAGAGAATAGCCCAGTAGTAGATAGTAGCCCAGTAGTAGATAGTAGCCAAGTAGTAGAGAATAGCCCAGTAGTAGATAGTAGCCCAGTTGTAGAAAATAGCCCAGTAGTAGAGAGTAGCACAGTAGTAGAGAGTAGCCCAGTAGTAGATAGTAGCCAGTAGTAGATAGTAGCCCAGTAGTAGAAAATAGCCCAGTAGTAGAGAGTAGTCCAGTAGTAGAGAGTAGCCCAGTAGTAGATAGTAGCCCAGTAGTAGATAGTAGCCCAGTAGTAGATAGTAGCCCAGTAGTAGAGAGTAGCCCAGTTGTAGAGAGTTGCCCAGTAGTAGAGAGTAGCCCAGTAGTAGATAGTAGCCCAGTAGTAGATAGTAGCCCCATAGTAGAAAGTAGTCCAGTAGTAGATAGTAGCCCAGTGGTAGAGAGTAGCCCAGTAGTAGAGAGTTGCCCAGTAGTAGAGAGTAGCCCAGTAGTAGATAGTAGCCCCGTAGTAGAGAGTTGCCAAGTAGTAGATAGTAGCCCAGTAGTAGATAGTAGCCCCGTAGTAGATATTCCCATTTGTAAAGAGTTGCCCAGTAGTAGATAGTAGCCCCGTAGTAGAGTTGCCCAGGTGTAGAGAGTTGCCCAGTAGTAGAGAGTAGCCCAGTAGTAGATAGTAGCCCAGTAGTTGAGAGTTGCCCTGTTGTAGAGAGTAGCCCAGTAGTAGATAGTAGCCCCGTAGTAGAGAGTTGCCCAGCAGAAGATAGTAGCCCAGTAGTAGATAGTAGCCCCGTAGTAGAGAGTAGCCCAGTAGCCCAGTAGTAGAGATTAGCCCCGTAGTAGAGAGTAGCCCAGTGGTGGACAGTTTTTCAGCAGTAAATAGTAGCCTAGTAGTAGAGAATAGCGCAGTTGTAGAGAGTAGCCCAGTTGTAGAGAGTTCCCAGTAGTAGAGAGTAGCCCCGTAGTAGAGAGTAGCCCAGTAGCCCAGTAGTAGAGATTAGCCCCGTAGTAGGGAGTAGCCCAGTGGTGGAGAGTTTTTCAGCAGTAAATAGTAGCCTAGTAGTAGAGAATAGCACAGTAGTATAGAGTAGCCCAGTAGTAGAGAGTAGCCCAGTAGTAGAGAGTAGACCAGTTGTATAGAGGACCCCAATAGTAGAGAGTAGCCCAGTAGTAGAGAATAGCAAAATAGTAGAGAGTAGCCCAGTAGTAGAGTGTAGCCCAGTAATAGATAGTGGCCCAGAATTAGATAGTAGCCCAGTAGTAGAGAGTAGCCCAGTAGTAGATAGTAGCCCAGTGGTAGAGAGTAGCCCAGTAGGAGATAGTAGCCCAGTAGTAGATAGTCGCCCAGTGGTAGAGAGTAGCCCAGTAGTAGATAGTAGCCCAGTAGTAGATAGTAGCCCAGTAGTAGAAAATTGCCCAGTAGTAGAGAGTAGTCCAATAGTAGATAGTAGCCCGGTAGAAGATAATAGCCCAGTAGTAGATAGTAGCCCAGTAGTAGAAAATAGCCCAGTAGTAGAGAGTAGCACAGTAGTAGAGAGTAGCCCAGTAGTAGATAGTAGCCCAGTAGTAGATAGTATCCCAGTAGTAGAAAATTGCCCAGTAGTAGAGAGTAGTCCAGTAGTAGAGAGTAGCCCAGTAGTAGATAGTAGCCCAGTAGTAGATAGTAGCCCAGTACTAGATAGTAGCCCAGTAGTAGAGAGTAGCCCGTTGTAGAGAGTAGCCCCGTAGTAGAGAGTAGGCCAGTAGCCCAGTAATAGAGATTAGCCCCGTAGTAGGGAGTAGCCCAGTGGTGGAGAGTTTTTCAGCAGTAAATAGTAGCCTAGTGGTAGAGAATAGCACAGTAGTATAGAGTAGCCCAGTAGTAGAGAGTCGCCCAGTAGTAGAGAGTAGACCAGTTGTAGAGAGGACCCCAATAGTAGAGAGTAGCCCAGTAGTAGAGAGTAGCCCAGTAGTAGAGAGTAGCCCAGAAGTAGAGTGTAGCCCAGTAATAGATAGTGGCCCAGAATTAGATAGTAGCCCAGTAGTAGAGAGTAGCCCAGTAGTAGATAGTAGCCCAGTGGTAGAGAGTAGCCCAGTAGTAGAGAGTAGCACAGTAGTAGAGAGTAGCCCAGTAGTAGATAGTAGCCCAGTAGTAGATAGTATCCCAGTAGTAGAAAATTGCCCAGTAGTAGAGAGTAGTCCAGTAGTAGAGAGTAGCCCAGTAGTAGATAGTAGCCCAGTAGTAGATAGTAGCCCAGTTGTAGAGAGTAGCCCCGTAGTTGAGAGCTGCCCAGTTTTAGAGAGTAGCCCAGTAGTAGATAGTAGCCCAGTAGTAGAGAGTAGCCCGTTGTAGAGAGTAGCCCAGTTGTAGAGAGTATCCCCGTAGTTGAGATTTGCCCAGTTGTAGATAGTAGCCCAGTAGTAGAGAGTAGCCCCGTAGTAGAGAGTAGGCCAGTAGCCCAGTAATAGAGATTAGCCCCGTAGTAGGGAGTAGCCCAGTGGTGGAGAGTTTTTCAGCAGTAAATAGTAGCCTAGTAGTAGAGAATAGCACAGTAGTATAGAGTAGCCCAGTAGTAGACAGTCGCCCAGTAGTAGAGAGTAGACCAGTTGTAGAGAGGACCCCAATAGTAGAGAGTAGCCCAGTAGTAGAGAATAGCAAAGTAGTAGAGAGTAGCCCAGTAGTAGAGAGTAGCCCAGTAGTAGAGAGTAGCCCAGAAGTAGAGTGTAGCCCAGTAATAGATAGTGGCCCAGAATTAGATAGTAGCCCAGTAGGAGATAGCAGCCCAGTAGTAGATAGTAGCCCAGTGGTAGAGAATAGCCCAGTAGTAGATAGTAGCCCAGTTGTAGAAAATAGCCCAGTAGTAGAGAGTAGCACAGTAGTAGAGAGTAGCCCAGTAGTAGATAGTAGCCAGTAGTAGATAGTAGCCCAGTAGTAGAAATTAGCCCAGTAGTAGAGAGTAGTCCAGTAGTAGAGAGTAGCCCAGTAGTAGATAGTAGCCCAGTAGTAGATAGTAGCCCAGTAGTAGATAGTAGCCCAGTAGTAGAGAGTAGCCCAGTTGTAGAGAGTTGCCCAGTAGTAGAGAGTAGCCCAGTAGTAGATAGTAGCCCAGTAGTAGATAGTAGCCCCATAGTAGAAAGTAGTCCAGTAGTAGATAGTAGCCCAGTGGTAGAGAGTAGCCCAGTAGTAGAGAGTTGCCCAGTAGTAGAGAGTAGCCCAGTAGTAGATAGTAGCCCCGTAGTAGAGAGTTGCCAAGTAGTAGATAGTAGCCCAGTAGTAGATAGTAGCCCCGTAGTAGATATTCCCATTTGTAAAGAGTTGCCCAGTAGTAGATAGTAGCCCCGTAGTAGAGTTGCCCAGGTGTAGAGAGTTGCCCAGTAGTAGAGAGTAGCCCAGTAGTAGATAGTAGCCCAGTAGTTGAGAGTTGCCCTGTTGTAGTGAGTTGCCCAGTAGTAGAGAGTAGCCCAGTGGTAGAGAGTAGCCCAGTAGTAGATAGTAGCCCAGTAGTAGATAGTAGCCCAGTAGTAGATAGTAGCCCAGTAGTAGAGAGTAGCCCAGTAGTAGATAGTAGCCCAGGTGTAGAGATTAGCCCCGTGTAGAGAGTAGCCCAGTAGTAGATAGTAGCCCAGTAGAAGATAGTAGCCCAGTGGTAGAGAGTAGACCTGTAGTAGAGTTGCCCAGGTGTAGAGAGTTGCCCAGTAGTAGAGAGTTGCCCAGTAGTAGATATTAGCCCAGTAGTAGAGAGTAGCCCAGTAGTAGAGAGTAGCCCAGTAGTAGAGAGTAGCCCAGTAGTAGATAGTAGCCCAGTAGAAGATAGTAGCCCAGTGGTAGAGAGTAGCCCAGTAGTAGATAGTAGCCCAGTAGTAGATAGTAGCCCAGTAGTAGATAGTAGCCCAGTAGTAGAGAGTAGCCCAGTAGTTGATAGTAGCCCAGTGGTAGAGAGTAGCCCAGTAGTAGATAGTAGCCCAGTGGTAGAGAGTAGCCCAGTAGTAGATAGTAGCCCAGTTGTAGAGAGTAGCCCAGTAGTAGATAGTAGCCCAGTTGTAGAGAGTAGCCCAGTAGTACAGATTAGCCCAGTTGTAGATAGTAGCCCAGTGGTAGAGAGTAGCCCAGTAGTAGATAGTAGCCCATTAGTAGAGAGTAGCCCAGTATTAGATAGTAGCCCAGTAGTAGATCGTAGCCCAGTGGTAGAGAGTAGCCCAGTAGTAGATAGTAGCCCAGTAGTAGAGAGTAGCCCAGTAGTAGATAGTAGCCCAGTAGTAGATATTAGCCCAGTAGTAGAGAGTAGCCCAGTAGTAGATATTACCCCAGTAGTAGAGAGTAGCCCAGTAGTAGAGAGTAGCCCAGTAGTAGATAGTAGCCCAGTAGTAGAGAGTAGCCTAGTAGTAGATAGTAGCCCAGTAGTAGAGAGTAGCCCAGTAGTAGAGAGTAGCCCAGTAGTAGATAGTAGCCCAGTAGTAGAGAGTAGCCCAGTAGTAGAGAGTAGCCCCGTAGTAGAGAGTAGCCCAGTAGCCCAGTAGTAGAGATTAGCCCCGTAGTAGGGAGTAGCCCAGTGGTGGAGAGTTTTTCAGCAGGAAATAGTAGCCTAGTAGTAGAGAATAGCAGAGTAGTATAGAGTAGCCCAGTAGTAGAGAGTAGCCCAGTAGTAGAGAGTAGACCAGTAGTAGAGAGGACCCCATTAGTAGAAAATAGCCCAGTAGTAGAGAGTAGTCCAGTAGTAGAGAGTAGCCCAGTAGTAGATAGTAGCCCAGTAGTAGATAGTAGCCCAGTAGTAGAGAGTAGCCCGTTGTAGAGAGTAGCCCAGTGGTAGATAGTAGCCCCATAGTAGAGAGTTGCCCAGTAGTAGATAGTAGCCCAGTAGTAGAGAGTAGCCCAGTAGTAGAGAGTTGCCCAGTAGTAGAGAGCAGCCCAGTAGTAGATAGTAGCCCCGTAGTAGAGAGTTGCCCAGTAGTAGATAGTAGCCCAGTAGTAGAGTTGCCCAGTAGTAGAGAGTTGCCCAGTAGTAGAGAGTAGCCCCGTAGTAGAGTTGCCCAGTTGTATAGAGTTGCCCAGTAGTAGAGAGTAGCCCAGTAGTAGATAGTAGCCCAGTAGTTGAGAGTTGCCCTGTTGTAGTGAGTTGCCCAGTAGTAGAGATTACCCCCTTAGTAGAGAGTAGCCCAGTGGTGGAGAGTTTTTCAGCAGTAAATAGTAGCCTAGTAGTAGAGAATAGCGCAGTAGTAGAGAGTAGCCCAGTTGTAGAGAGTTCCCAGTTGTAGAGAGTAGCCCAGTTGTAGAGAGTAGCCCCGTAGTTGAGAGCTGCCCAGTTTTAGAGAGTAGCCCAGTAGTAGATAGTAGCCCAGTAGTAGAGAGTAGCCCAGTAGTAGATAGTCGCCCAGTAGTAGATAGTAGCCCAGTAGTAGATAGTAGCCCAGTAGTAGAGAGTAGCCCAGTAGTAGATAGTAGCCCAGTAGTATGTAGTAGCCCAGTAGTAGAGAGTAGCCCAGTAGTAGATAGTAGCCCAGTAGTAGAGAGTAGCCCAGTAGTAGATTGTAGCCCAGTAGTAGAGAGTAGCCCAGTAGTAGATAGTAGCCCAGTAGTAGATAGTAGCCCAGTAGTAGAGAGTAGCCCAGTAGTAGATTGTAGCCCAGTGGTAGAGATTAGCCCAGTAGTAGATAGTAGCCCAGTAGTAGATAGTAGCCCAGTAGTAGATAGTAGCCAAGTAGTAGATTGTAGCCCAGTAGTAGAGAGTAGCCCAGTAGTAGATAGTAGCCCAGTAGTAGATAGTAGCCCAGTAGTAGATAGTAGCCCAGTAGTAGATAGTAGCCCAGTAGTAGAGAGTAGCCCAGTAGTAGATAGTAGCCCAGTAGTAGAGAGTAGCCCAGTAGTAGATTGTAGCCCAGTGGTAGAGAGTAGCCCAGTAGTAGATAGTAGCCCAGTAGTAGATAGTAGCCCAGTTGTAGAGAGTTGCCCAGTAGTAGAGAGTAGCCCAGTAGTAGATATTAGCCCAGTAGTAGATAGTAGCCCAGTAGTAGATAGTAGCCCAGTTGTAGAGAGTAGCCGAATAGTAGAGAGTAGCCCAGTAGAAGATAGTAGCCCAGTGGTATAGAGTAGCCCAGTAGTAGATAGTAGCCCAGTAGTAGATAGTAGCCCAGTAGTAGATAGTAGCCCAGTAGTAGAGAGTAGCCCAGTAGTAGATAGTAGCCCAGTAGTAGAGAGTAGCCCATTAGTAGATTGTAGCCCAGTGGTAGAGAGTAGCCCAGTAGTAGATAGTAGCCCAGTTGTAGAGAGTAGCCCAGTAGTAGATAGTAGCCCAGTTGTAGAGAGTAGCCCAGTAGTAGAGAGTAGCCCAGTAGTAGATATTAGCCCTGTAGTAGAGAGTAGCCCAGTAGTAGATAGTAGCCCAGTTGTAGAGAGTAGCCCAGTAGTAGAGAGTAGCCCAGTAGTAGATAGTATCCCAGTGGTAGAGAGCAGCCCAGTAGTAGATAGTAGCCTAATAGTAGATAGTAGCCCAGTAGTAGATAGTAGCCCAGTAGTAAATAGTAGCCCAGTAGTAGAGAGTAGCCCAGTGGTAGAGAGTAGCCCAGTAGTAGAGAGTATCCCAGTAGTAGATAGTAACCCAGTGGTAGAGAGTAGGCCAGTAGTAGATAGTAGCCCAGTAGTAGATACTAGCCCAGTAGTAGAGAGTAGCCCAGTGTTAGAGAGTTGCCCAGTAGTAGAGAGTAGCCCAGTAGTAGATAGTAGCCCAGTAGTAGATAGTAGCCCCGTAGTAGAGAGTTGCCCAGTAGTAGAGAGTTGCCCAGTAGTAGAGAGTTGCCCAGTAGTAGAGAGTAGCCCTGTAGTAGAGAGTAGCCCTGTAGTAGAGAGTAGCCCAGTAGTAGAGAGTTGCCCAGTAGTAGAGAGTTGCCCAGTTGTAGATAGTAGCCCAGTAATAGATAGTGGCCCAGAATTAGATAGTAGCCCAGTAGTAGAGAGTAGCCCAGTAGTAGATAGTAGCCCAGTGGTAGAGAGTAGCCCAGTAGTAGAAAATAGCCCAGTAGTAGAGAGTAGCCCAGTAGTAGAGAGTAGCCCAGTAGTAGATAGTAGCCCAGTAGGAGATAGTAGCCCAGTAGTAGAAAATTGCCCAGTAGTAGAGAGTAGCCCAGTAGTAGAGAGTAGCCCAGTAGCAGATAGTAGCCCAGTAGTAGATAGTAGCCCAGTAGTAGAAAATAGCCCAGCAGTAGAGAGTAGCCCAGTAGTAGAGAGTAGCCCAGTAGTAGATAGTAGACCAGTAGTAGATAGTAGCCCAGTAGTAGATAGTAGCCCAGTAGTAGAGAGTAGCCCGTTGTAGAGAGTAGCCCAGTTGTAGAGAGTAGCCCAGTAGTAGATAGTAGCCCAGTAGTAGATAGTAGCCCCATAGTAGAAAGTAGCCCAGTGGTAGATAGTAGCCCCATAGTAGAGAGTTGCCCAGTAGTAGATAGTAGCCCAGTAGTAGAGAGTAGCCCAGTAGTAGAGAGTTGCCCAGTAGTAGAGAGTAGCCCAGTAGTAGATAGTAGCCCCGTAGTAGAGAGTTGCCCAGTAGTAGATAGTAGCCCAGTAGTAGATAGTAGCCCCGTAGTAGAGTTTCCCATTTGTAAAGAGTTGCCCAGTAGTAGATAGTAGCCCCGTAGTAGAGTTGCCCAGTTGTAGAGAGTTGCCCAGTAGTAGAGAGTAGCCCAGTAGTAGATAGTAGCCCAGTAGTTGAGAGTTGCCCTGTTGTAGTGAGTTGCCCAGTAGTAGAGATTAGCCCCGTAGTAGAGAGTAGCCCAGTGGTGGAGAGTTTTTCAGCAGTAAATAGTAGCCTAGTAGTAGAGAATAGCGCAGTAGTAGAGAGTAGCCCAGTTGTAGAGAGTTCCCAGTTGTAGAGAGTAGCCCAGTTGTAGAGAGTAGCCCCGTAGTTGAGAGCTGCCCAGTTTTAGAGAGTAGCCCAGTAGTAGATAGTAGCCCAGTAGTAGAGAGTAGCCCAGTAGTAGATAGTAGCCCCGTAGTAGATAGTAGCCCAGTAGTAGAGAGTAGCCCAGTAGTAGATAGTAGCCCAGTAGTAGAGAGTAGCCCAGTAGTAGATAGTAGCCCAGTCGTAGATAGTAGCCCAGTAGTAGATAGTAGCCCAGTAGTAGAGAGTAGCCCAGTAGTAGATAGTAGCCCAGTAGTAGAGAGTAGCCCAGTAGTAGATTGTAGCCCAGTGGTAGAGAGTAGCCCAGTAGTAGATAGTAGCCCAGTTGTAGAGAGTAGCCCAGTAGTAGATAGTAGCCCAGTTGTAGAGAGTAGCCCAGTAGTAGAGAGTAGCCCAGTAGTAGATATTAGCCCAGTAGTAGATAGTAGCCCAGTAGTAGATAGTAGCCCAGTTGTAGAGAGTAGCCCAGTAGTAGAGAGTAGCCCAGTAGAAGATAGTAGCCCAGTGGTAGAGAGTAGCCCAGTAGTAGATAGTAGCCCAGTAGTAGATAGTAGCCCAGTAGTAGATAGTAGCCCAGTAGTAGAGAGTAGTCCAGTAGTAGATAGTAGCCCAGTAGTAGAGAGTAGCCCAGTAGTAGATTGTAGCCCAGTGGTAGAGAGTAGCCCAGTAGTAGATAGTAGCCCAGTTGTAGAGAGTAGCCCAGTAGTAGATAGTAGCCCAGTTGTAGAGAGTAGCCCAGTAGTAGAGAGTAGCCCAGTAGTAGATATTAGCCCAGTAGTAGATAGTAGCCCAGTAGTAGATAGTAGCCCAGTTGTAGAGAGTAGCCCAGTAGTAGAGAGTAGCCAGTTGTAGATTTTTGCCCAGTAGTAGATAGTAACCCAGTGGTAGAGAGTAGCCCAGTAGTAGATAGTAGCCCAGTAGTAGATACTAGCCCAGTAGTAGAGAGTAGCCCAGTGTTAGAGAGTTGCCCAGTAGTAGAGAGTAGCCCAGTAGTAGATAGTAGCCCAGTAGTAGATAGTAGCCCCGTAGTAGAGAGTTGCCCAGTAGTAGAGAGTTGCCCAGTAGTAGAGAGTTGCCCAGTAGTAGAGAGTAGCCCTGTAGTAGAGAGTAGCCCTGTAGTAGAGAGTAGCCCAGTAGTAGAGAGTTGCCCAGTAGTAGAGAGTTGCCCAGTTGTAGATAGTAGCCCAGTAATAGATAGTGGCCCAGAATTATATAGTAGCCCAGTAGTAGAGAGTAGCCCAGTAGTAGAAAGTAGCCCAGTGGTAGAGAGTAGCCCAGTAGTAGAAAATAGCCCAGTAGTAGAGAGTAGCCCAGTAGTAGAGAGTAGCCCAGTAGTAGATAGTAGCCCAGTAGGAGATAGTAGCCCAGTAGTAGAAAATTGCCCAGTAGTAGAGAGTAGCCCAGTAGTAGAGAGTAGCCCAGTAGTAGATAGTAGCCCAGTAGTAGATAGTAGCCCAGTAGTAGAAAATAGCCCAGTAGTAGAGAATAGTCCAGTAGTAGATAGTAGCCCAGTAGTAGATAGTAGCCCAGTAGTAGATAGTAGCCCAGTAGTAGAGAGTAGCCCGTTGTAGAGAGTAGCCCAGTAGTAGATAGTAGCCCAGTAGTAGATAGTAGCCCCATAGTAGAAAGTAGCCCAGTGGTAGATAGTAGCCCCATAGTAGAGAGTTGACCAGTAGTAGATAGTAGCCCAGTAGTAGAGAGTAGCCCAGTAGTAGAGAGTTGCCCAGTAGTAGAGAGTAGCCCAGTAGTAGATAGTAGCCCCGTAGTAGAGAGTTGCCCAGTAGTAGATAGTAGCCCAGTAGTAGATAGTAGCCCCGTAGTAGAGTTTCCCATTTGTAAAGAGTTGCCCAGTAGTAGATAGTAGCCCCGTAGTAGAGTTGCCCAGTTGTAGAGAGTTGCCCAGTAGTAGAGAGTAGCCCAGTAGTAGATAGTAGCCCAGTAGTTGAGAGTTGCCCTGTTGTAGTGAGTTGCCCAGTAGTAGAGATTAGCCCCGTAGTAGAGAGTAGCCCAGTGGTGGAGAGTTTTTCAGCAGTCAATAGTAGCCTAGTAGTAGAGAATAGCGCAGTAGTAGAGAGTAGCCCAGTTGTAGAGAGTTCCCAGTTGTAGAGAGTAGCCCAGTTGTAGAGAGTAGCCCCGTAGTTGAGAGCTGCCCAGTTTTAGAGAGTAGCCCAGTAGTAGATAGTAGCCCAGTAGTAGAGAGTAGCCCAGTAGTAGATAGTAGCCCCGTAGTAGATAGTAGCCCAGTAGTAGAGAGTAGCCCAGTAGTAGATAGTAGCCCAGTAGTAGAGAGTAGCCCAGTAGTAGATAGTAGCCCAGTAGTAGATAGTAGCCCAGTAGTAGATAGTAGCCCAGTAGTAGAGAGTAGCCCAGTAGTAGATAGTAGCCCAGTAGTAGAGAGTAGCCCAGTAGTAGATTGTAGCCCAGTGGTAGAGAGTAGCCCAGTAGTAGATAGTAGCCCAGTTGTAGAGAGTAGCCCAGTAGTAGATAGTAGCCCAGTTGTAGAGAGTAGCCCAGTAGTAGAGAGTAGCCCAGTAGTAGATATTAGCCCAGTAGTAGATAGTAGCCCAGTAGTAGAGAGTAGCCCAGTAGAAGATAGTAGCCCAGTGGTAGAGAGTAGCCCAGTAGTAGATAGTAGCCCAGTAGTAGATAGTAGCCCAGTAGTAGATAGTAGCCCAGTAGTAGAGAGTAGTCCAGTAGTAGATAGTAGCCCAGTAGTAGAGAGTAGCCCAGTAGTAGATTGTAGCCCAGTGTTAGAGAGTAGCCCAGTAGTAGATAGTAGCCCAGTTGTAGAGAGTAGCCCAGTAGTAGATAGTAGCCCAGTTGTAGAGAGTAGCCCAGTAGTAGAGAGTAGCCCAGTAGTAGATATTAGCCCAGTAGTAGATAGTAGCCCAGTAGTAGATAGTAGCCCAGTTGTAGAGAGTAGCCCAGTAGTAGAGAGTAGCCCAGTAGTAGATAGTAGCCCAGTGGTAGAGAGCAGCCCAGTAGTAGATAGTAGCCTAATAGTAGATAGTAGCCCAGTAGTAGATAGTAGCCCAGTAGTAAATAGTAGCCCAGTAGTAGAGAGTAGCCCAGTGGTAGAGAGTAGCCCAGTAGTAGAGAGTATCCCAGTAGTAGATAGTAGCCCAGTGGTAGAGAGTAGCCCAGTAGTAGATAGTAGCCCAGTAGTAGAGAGTAGTCAGTTGTAGATTTTTGCCCAGTAGTAGATAGTAGCCCAGTGGTAGAGAGTAGCCCAGTAGTAGATAGTAGCCCAGTAGTAGATAGTAGCCCAGTAGTAGAGAGTAGCCCAGTGGTAGAGAGTTGCCCAGTAGTAGAGAGTAGCCCAGTAGTAGATAGTAGCCCAGTAGTAGATAGTAGCCCCGTAGTAGAGAGTAGCCCAGTAGTAGAGAGTTGCCCAGTAGTAGAGAGTAGCCCTGTAGTAGAGAGTAGCCCTGTAGTAGAGAGTAGCCCAGTAGTAGAGAGTTGCCCAGTAGTAGAGAGTTGCCCAGTTGTAGATAGTAGCCCAGTAATAGATAGTGGCCCAGAATTAGATAGTAGCCCAGTAGTAGAGAGTAGCCCAGTAGTAGATAGTAGCCCAGTGGTAGAGAGTAGCCCAGTAGTAGAAAATAGCCCAGTAGTAGAGAGTAGCCCAGTAGTAGAGAGTAGCCCAGTAGTAGATAGTAGCCCAGTAGGAGATAGTAGCCCAGTAGTAGAAAATTGCCCAGTAGTAGAGAGTAGCCCAGTAGTAGAGAGTAGCCCAGTAGTAGATAGTAGCCCAGTAGTAGATAGTAGCCCAGTAGTAGAAAATAGCCCAGTAGTAGAGAGTAGTCCAGTAGTAGAGAGTAGCCCAGTAGTAGATGGTAGCCCAGTAGTAGATAGTAGCCCAGTAGTAGATAGTAGCCCAGTAGTAGAGAGTAGCCCAGTTGTAGAGAGTAGCCCAGTAGTAGAGAGTAGCCCCGTAGTAGAGAGTAGCCCAGTGGTGGAGAGTTTTTCAGCAGTCAATAGTAGCCTAGTAGTAGAGAATAGCGCAGTAGTAGAGAGTAGCCCAGTTGTAGAGAGTTCCCAGTTGTAGAGAGTAGCCCAGTTGTAGAGAGTAGCCCCGTAGTTGAGAGCTGCCCAGTTTTAGAGAGTAGCCCAGTAGTAGATAGTAGCCCAGTAGTAGAGAGCAGCCCAGTAGTAGATAGTAGCCCCGTAGTAGATAGTAGCCCAGTAGTAGAGAGTAGCCCAGTAGTAGATAGTAGCCCAGTAGTAGAGAGTAGCCCAGTAGTAGATAGTAGCCCAGTAGTAGATAGTAGCCCAGTAGTAGATAGTAGCCCAGTAGTAGAGAGTAGCCCAGTAGTAGATAGTAGCCCAGTAGTAGAGAGTAGCCCAGTAGTAGATTGTAGCCCAGTGGTAGAGAGTAGCCCAGTAGTAGATAGTAGCCCAGTTGTAGAGAGTAGCCCAGTAGTAGATAGTAGCCCAGTTGTAGAGAGGAGCCCAGTAGTAGAGAGTAGCCCAGTAGTAGATATTAGCCCAGTAGTAGATAGTAGCCCAGTAGTAGATAGTAGCCCAGTTGTAGAGAGTAGCCCAGTAGTAGAGAGTAGCCCAGTAGAAGATAGTAGCCCAGTGGTAGAGAGTAGCCCAGTAGTAGATAGTAGCCCAGTAGTAGATAGTAGCCCAGTAGTAGATAGTAGCCCAGTAGTAGAGAGTAGTCCAGTAGTAGATAGTAGCCCAGTAGTAGAGAGTAGCCCAGTAGTAGATTGTAGCCCAGTGTTAGAGAGTAGCCCAGTAGTAGATAGTAGCCCAGTTGTAGAGTGTAGCCCAGTAGTAGATAGTAGCCCAGTTGTAGAGAGTAGCCCAGTAGTAGAGAGTAGCCCAGTAGTAGATAGTAGCCCAGTGGTAGAGAGCAGCCCAGTAGTAGAGAGTAGCCTAATAGTAGATAGTAGCCCAGTAGTAGATAGTAGCCCAGTAGTAAATAGTAGCCCAGAATTAGAGAGTAGCCCAGTGGTAGAGAGTAGCCCAGTAGTAGAGAGTATCCCAGTAGTAGATAGTAGCCCAGTGGTAGAGAGTAGCCCTGTAGTAGATAGTAGCCCAGTAGTAGAGAGTAGTCAGTTGTAGATTTTTGCCCAGTAGTAGATAGTAACCCAGTGGTAGAGAGTAGCCCAGTAGTAGATAGTAGCCCAGTAGTAGATAGTAGCCCAGAAGTAGAGAGTTGCCCAGTAGTAGAGAGTAGCCCAGTAGTAGATAGTAGCCCAGTAGTAGATAGTAGCCCTGTAGTAGAGAGTTGCCCAGTAGTAGAGCGTTGCCCAGTAGTAGAGAGTTGTCCAGTAGTAGAGAGTAGCCCTGTAGTAGAGAGTAGCCCTGTAGTAGAGAGTAGCCCAGTAGTAGAGAGTTGCCCAGTAGTAGAGAGTTGCCCAGTAGTAGAGAGTAGCCCAGTAGTAGAGAGTAGCCCAGTAGTAGAGAGTTGCCCAGTAGTAGAGAGTTGCCCAGTAGTAGATAGTAGCCCAGTAGTAGATAGTAGCCCCGTAGTAGAGTTGCCAATTTGTAGAGAGTTGCCCAGTAGTAGATAGTAGCCCAGTAGTAGATAGTAGCCCCGTAGTAGAGTTGCCCAGTAGTAGAGAGTAGCCCAGTAGTAGATAGTAGCCCAGTAGTTTAGAGTTGCCCTGTTGTAGTGAATTTGTCCAGTAGTAGAGATTAGCCCCGTAGTAGAGAGTTGCCCAGTGGTGGAGAGTTTTTCAGCAGTAAATAGTAGCCTAGTAGTAGAGAATAGCGCAGTAGTAGACAGTAGCCCAGTTGTAGAGAGTTCCCAGTAGTAGAGAGTAGCCCAGTTGTAGAGAGTAGCCCCGTAGTTGAGAGCTGCCAGTTTTAGAGAGTAGCCCAGTGGTAGATAGTAGCCCAGTGGTAGAGAGTAGCCCAGTAGTAGAGATTAGCCCAGTAGTAGAGAGTAGCCCAGTAGTAGAGAGTAGCCCAGTAGTAGATCGTAGCACAGTAGTAGAGAGTAGCCCAGTAGTAGAGAGTAGCCCCATAGTAGATAGTAGCCCAGTAGTAGAGAGTAGCCCAGTAGTAGAGAGTAGCCCAGTAGTAGAGAGTAGCCCAGTAGTAGACAGTAGCCATGTGGTAGAGAGTAGCCCAGTAGTAGATAGTAGCCCAGTAGTAGATAGTAGCCCAGTAGTAGATAGTAGCCCAGTAGTAGAGAGTAGCCCAGTAGTAGATAGTAGCCCAGTAGTAAAGAGTAGCCCCATATTAGATAGTAGCCCAGTAGTAGAGAGTAGCCCAGTAGTAGATAGTAGCCCAGTAGTAGATAGTAGCCCAGTGGTAGAGAGTAGTCCAGTAGTAGAGAGTAGCCCAGTAGTAGAGAGTAGCCCAGTAGTAGATAGTAGCCCAGTAGTAGATAGTAGCCCAGTAGTAGATAGTAGCCCAGTAGTAGATAGTAGCCTAGTAGTGGATAGTAGCCCAGTAGTAGAGAGTAGCCCAGTGGTAGAGAGTAGCCCAGTGGTAGAGAGTAGCCCAGTAGTAGAGAGTAGCCCAGTAGTAGAGAGTAGCCCAGTAGTAGATAGTAGCCCAGTGGTAGAGAGTGGCCATGTTGTAGAGATCTACACAGCAGCAGAGTTACAGTTTTTTGTGTTGAGGCTGGAATCCGTATCCATGATAATCAGGCAGGTTTGTGTCAGAGGGGAGGTGGAGAGTCAATATTGTGACATCCCTAAACTGCTCGCGGCACAGGAAAGCAACGTGCATGTAACTGTCCTGGCGGCTTGAGGAATGACATGCATAAACTCATGCATCACGCATCAGTAGCCTCACTCTCCCCGGCATGTCACACAGGGGGCCAGAGGTTAAAATACACGAGGGTGTAGGTTATATGGAACCATGTATCACTCCCACATAACTGTCACTCCTAACTGACATGCCTAAACATGCCCAAAAACACCAACAGTGATATTTCTCTGACTACTGAGGTGAAGAGCTGTGTACGTGTGTACAGCGGACTGTCAGAGCTGTTTGTCAAGGGACAACAGGCCAGGGAATTTCATCCTCTGTCCCTCTTTGATTTGATTTATCTCTATCTCACGCACGCATCCACGCACGAGCGTAACGCTTAATATATGCTTCCCAGTCGAAACAGTTTGTGCATATGTTAGGGTTGTGTGACGATGCAGCAAAGAAAAAGATGCTTATGTTACAGACGTCTATATAGGTCTGTTAATACAGGACTGGTAAAGGCCCAGTGTTACAGACGTCTATATAGGTCTGTTAATACAGGACTAGTAAAGGTCTGTTAATACAGGACTAGTAAAGGCCCAGTGTTACAGACGTCTATATAGGTCTGTTAATACAGGACTAGTAAAGGCCCAGTGTTACAGACGTCTATATAGGTCTGTTAACACAGGACTAGTAAAGGCCCAGTGTTACAGACGTCTATATAGGTCTGTTAATACAGGACTAGTAAAGGCCCAGTGTTACAGACGTCTATATAGGTCTGTTAATACAGGACTAGTAAAGGTCTGTTAATACAGGACTAGTAAAGGCCCAGTGTTACAGACGTCTATATAGGTCTGTTAATACAGGACTAGTAAAGGCCCAGTGTTACAGACGTCTATATAGGTCTGTTAATACAGGACTAGTAAAGGCCCAGTGTTACAGACGTCTATATAGGTCTGTTAATACAGGACTAGTAAAGGCCCAGTGTTACAGACGTCTATATAGGTCTGTTAATACAGGACTAGTAAAGGCCCAGTGTTACAGACGTCTATATAGGTCTGTTAATACAGGACTAGTAAAGGCCCAGTGTTACAGACGTCTATATAGGTCTGTTAATACAGGACTAGTAAAGGTCTGTTAATACAGGACTAGTAAAGGCCCAGTGTTACAGAAGTCTATATAGGTCTGTTAATACAGGACTAGTAAAGGCCCAGTGTTACAGACGTCTATATAGGTCTGTTAATACAGGACTAGTAAAGGTCTGTTAATACAGGACTAGTAAAGGCCCAGTGTTACAGACGTCTATATAGGTCTGTTAATACAGGACTAGTAAAGGCCCAGTGTTACAGACGTCTATATAGGTCTGTTAATACAGGACTAGTAAAGGTCTGTTAATACAGGACTAGTAAAGGCCCAGTGTTACAGACGTCTATATAGGTCTGTTAATACAGGACTAGTAAAGGTCTGTTAATACAGGACTAGTAAAGGCCCAGTGTTATAGACGTCTATATAGGTCTGTTAATACAGGACTAGTAAAGGCCCAGTGTTACAGACGTCTATATAGGTCTGTTAATACAGGACTAGTAAAGGTCTGTTAATACAGGACTAGTAAAGGCCCAGTGTTATAGACGTCTATATAGGTCTGTTAATACAGGACTAGTAAAGGCCCAGTGTTACAGACGTCTATATAGGTCTGTTAATACAGGACTAGTAAAGGTCTGTTAATACAGGACTAGTAAAGGCCCAGTGTTACAGACGTCTATATAGGTCTGTTAATACAGGACTAGTAAAGGCCCAGTGTTACAGACGTCTATATAGGTCTGTTAATACAGGACTAGTAAAGGCCCAGTGTTACAGACGTCTATATAGGTCTGTTAATACAGGACTAGTAAAGGTCTGTTAATACAGGACTAGTAAAGGCCCAGTGTTACAGACGTCTATATAGGTCTGTTAATACAGGACTAGTAAAGGTCTGTTAATACAGGACTAGTAAAGGCCCAGTGTTATAGACGTCTATATAGGTCTGTTAATACAGGACTAGTAAAGGCCCAGTGTTACAGACGTCTATATAGGTCTGTTAATACAGGACTAGTAAAGGTCTGTTAATACAGGACTAGTAAAGGCCCAGTGTTATAGACGTCTATATAGGTCTGTTAATACAGGACTAGTAAAGGCCCAGTGTTACAGACGTCTATATAGGTCTGTTAATACAGGACTAGTAAAGGCCCAGTGTTACAGACGTCTATATAGGTCTGTTAATACAGGACTAGTAAAGGCCCAGTGTTACAGACGTCTATATAGGTCTGTTAATACAGGACTAGTAAAGGCCCAGTGTTACAGACGTCTATATAGGTCTGTTAATACAGGACTAGTAAAGGCCCAGTGTTACAGACGTCTATATAGGTCTGTTAATACAGGACCAGTAAAAGCCCAATACTCTACTTTTGTGAACCATTTTAATTGCAATTGTTTGGGTGGATGATTTTCAGAGTGTGTTGCAGCCCCCTCAGCACCTCTAAATCCTGCAGCTATGCTCAAGAGGGACAAACTACAGTAATATTGCAGCTCAGAAAGTCTTTAGGAAGTATGAGAGCACAATTAGTTTCTGCTAGTTGCAAACCAAACCTATGTACACACACACACACACACACACACACACACACACACACACACACACACACACACACACACACACACACACACACACACACACACACACACACACACACACACACACACACACACAGACACACACACACAGACACACACACACACACACACACACACACACACACACACACACACACACACACACACACACACACACACACACACACACACACACACACACACACACACACACACACACACACACACACACACACACACACACAGAACATTCAATGTCTCTTATTAATAAAGAGCACATAGTGCCAAATGAGCTCCTGTATAGAATCGTATTTGTACCATTAAAAAGGTCTGGCAGGAAATAAATGAGGATGGGTGATGTGATTCATCCTCATTGTCATTATGGATATGTTCATGCTCCATGGAACACAGGCCTTTTGGATGAATACAAATACCTATGGTTCAACACAGAAGGTTAATCATGTTTCACATTGGAACAACATGAACATAGCTTTTAGTTTTATTTTTAATTTCACCTTTATTTAACCAGGTAAGCCAATTGAGAACAAGTTCTCATTTACAACTGCGACCTGGCCAAGCTAAAGCAAATCAGTGTGACACAGACAACTACACAGAGTTACACATGGAGTAAACAATAAACAAGCCAATAACACAATAAACAAGTCAATGACACAGGAGAAAAAAAAGAAAGTCTATATACAGTGTGTGCAAAAGGCATAAGGAGGTAGGCAATAAATAGGCCATAGGAGCGAATAATTACAATTTAGCAGATTAACACTGGTGTGATAGATGAGCAGATGATGATGTGCAAGTAGAGATACTTGTGTGCAAAAGAGCAGAGAAGTAAATCAAATAAAAACAGTATGGGGATGAGGGAGGTAGATTGGGTGGCTAATTTACAGATGGACTATGTACAGCTGCAGCGATCGGTTAGCTGCTCAGATAGCTGATGTTTAAAGTTGGTGAGGGAAATAAAAAGTCTCTAACTTCAGCGATTTTTGCAATTCGTTCCAGTCACTGGCAGCAGAGAACTGGAAGGAAAGGCTGCCAATGAGGTCTTGGCTTTGCAAATGATCAGTGAGATATACCTGCTGGAACGTGTGCTACGGGTGAGTGTTGTTATCGTGACCAGTGAACTGAGATACGGCGGAGCTTTACCTAGCATAGACCTATAGATGACCTGGAGCCAGTGGGTCTGGCGACAAGTATGTAGCGAGGGCCAGCCGACTGGTATACAGTGATTTGGTAACAAAACGGATAGCACTGTGATAGACTGCATCCAGTTTGCTGAGTTGGGAGTTATTTTGTAGATGACATCGCCAAAGTCGAGGATCGGTAGGATAGTCAGTTTTACTAGGGTAAGTTTTACTAGGGTAAGTTTGGCGGCGTGAGTGAAGGAGGCTTTGTTGCGAAATAGGAAGCCGATTCTAGATTTGATTTTGGATTGGAGATGTTTAATATGAGTCTGTAAGGAGAGTTTATAGTCAAACCAGACACCTAGGTATTTATAGTTGTCCACATATTCTAGGTCGGAACTGTCCAGGGTGGTGATGCTAGTCGGGCGGGCGGGTGCGTGTGCGGGTACATCTTATTATTATCAGCATTGATACCTGAAAAGTGATTGTGTCCTCACCATTTTGCCAATGCTGCTCATATGACTGTATTCTCAGATGGACAGACACAGCTTTGTAGATATCCTAGTTGCATTGAGAAGATGTTGATGTTGAGAGGTTCGGGTTGTGGTTTCTTGACCTACGTTATAGAGCAAGATGCATATCTCCCACAATCCTTTGCCATGTCCAGGACACTGTCAGGAGTATAGTTCTGCGAAGGATTCTTGGCCTGTCATAACTGTGTCTTGTCCTCGTCCAAGGATGCAGTCACAAATCAACCACATGAATAGAAACTGAAAACTGCTTTCGCAAAAAATATTACATTTTGGGTAGGTGGTATAAAATCCCAGCAGGGTCTGAGGAACTTATTTACGTGGCTCTGCTCTGGCCATAAATCTGTACATTTCTGCCTTACCCATGTCAAACTGACAATCTTCTCTGTCAGCTCAATAGAGACCAAGAAGCATAGTTCACTTGCAGACAGAGAGTTTATTTTAACATTTCATTTATTATGATGCCCTTTTCAAAATGAACCCGTGTCACTGCCACATCTCCAAATGGTAAACTAGATGTAGAACAGTGGAGGCTGCTAAGGGGAGGACGGGCCATAATGTCTTGAATGGAGTGAATGTACTGTTTTTGATACCATTCCACTGATTCCGCTCCACCAGCCCGTCCTCCCCAATTAAAGTGCCACCAGCCTCCTGTGTAGAAGTAGTCTTCACTCTCTCCCATCAGTATGAACCCCCAGCCGTCGGCACAATACAAATCCATGGCAAGTCTTCTCATGTTCCAGGAACTGGGAATAGTAACCTAGACATTTAACTGTCTCTCTTCACCAACCCACCGTCCCCTGTTTTTTCTCAATGTCGTCCCTGATAATGACAGCCTGTGCTAATTTGTTTGGGGCCAAGCATGATGGAACACATGGAGATGAGTAGGAGGGGGTAAGGTTGGAGGAGGAACTATTATGAAGGATTTGTATCTGCATAGTCTGGAGAGGAGAGAGGGAGTGAATGAATGAACAAGACAAGAGGAGAAGAAAGGGGCAGCTGGTGGGATGGTGACTTTGTGGAGACATTAGCTGGAGGTTTTTCTGTTGTTGTAGTGTTGTTTACCATGGCATCCTCCTCTCAGAACCAGCGGGCTGGAAGACAGGCTACAACAGGCTCCATTTGAGAGGCAGGGAGGGAGGCAGGATAGAGAGAGGAAGACATTAAGGAGGAGGTGAGGCTGCCCTAATTGACTGCACATCTGCACAGAGCTGTACCTCCCTTCATCCCTACACCACACCAGAAGCCAGCCAGAAGCCATCCAGCCAGCCAGCCAGAAACCAGCCAGTGCCCTACAGGTCATTAGCAGGAGACACCAGGAGCTCCAGCTGCGCCCAAGGCCTGCCCCATCAGCCCTGGATAATGAACGTCAGACTGGGCCTGCAATGGGACTTTAATTAAAGGTTGTCACAGGTGCCCATTTTTATACATGCACTAATGTAGTCGAAGGAAGAAAAAAAACAGCCAGTTTTCTTAGGATTGCCTCTGAGAATAACATTGACGTATACATTGACACGGTGACGGAGTTCATCAGGAAGTGTATAGGGGATGTTGCTATCACCGCGACGAACCAACGCATTTAACCAAGGCAAGGAGACTTGGAATATGGTCTAGTACAAAAAGTCCAGTTATGCCCTCCTGAAAGCAATTAAAAATGAAAAACGTCAGTACGGAGACAAAGTGAAGTTGCAATTCAATGACTCAGACATGAGACATATGTGGCATGGACTCCAGACAATCAACGCTAATAAAGGGAAAATCAGCCATGTCGTGGACACCGACGTCTTGCTCCTGGACAAGCTAAACACCTTCTTTGCCCGCTTCGAGGAAAACACAGTGCCCGCCGCCGTAGGCCACCGCCGCTCCCCAGGAATGTGAGCTCTAGTTCTTTGTGGCCGACGTAAGACATTTAAGCGTGTTGGCCCTCGCAATGTTGCCGGCCTAGAAGCCATCCCTAGCCGCGTCTTCAGAGCATATGCAGATCAACTAGCTGGAGTGTGTAACGGCCGTCTGAAGAAGAAGGAGTGGACCAAAGAGCAACGTGGTAAGTGTTCATGATTTATTAATAAAACTGAACACCAAATAACAAAACAACGAAGTGAACGGACGAAACCGAAACAGTTCTGTCAGGTGCCGAAACACAAAAAAGAAAACAACTACCCACAAAACACAGGTGGGAAAAAGCTACCTAAGTATGGTTCTCAATCAGAGACAACGATAGACAGCTGACTCTGATTGAGAACCACACCCGGCCAAACACAAAGAAATACACAACATAGAACATAAAACATAGAATGCCCACCCAAATCACACCCTGACCAAACCAAAATAGAGACATAAAAAGATCTCTACGGTCAGGGCGTGACAGAGTGTTTACGGATATATTCAATCTCTCCCTATCCCAGTGTGCTGTCTCCACTTGTTTCTAGATGTACACCATTGTTCTTCTACCCAAGAAAGTGAATGCACTGAACAAAATGACTATCGCCCCGTAGCATTGACTTCTGTCATCGTTCTGTGCTTTGAGAGGGTAGTTAAGGATCACATCACCTCTACCTTACCTGACACTCTAGACTCACTGCAATTTGCATACCACCCCAATAGATCCACGGATGACGCAATTGCTATCGCACTGCACACTGCCCTATCCCATCTGGACAAGAGAAATATCTATGTAAGAATGCTGTTCATTGAAGCTAAGCAGGGTTGGTCCTGGTCAGTCCCTGGATGGGAGACCAGATGCTGCTGGAAGTGGTTTTGGAGGGCCAGTAGAAGGCACTCTTTCCACTGGTCTAAAAAGTATCACTGCCCTGTGTAGGGTGCCGTCTTTCGGATGGGACGTTAAAAGAGTGTCCTGACTCTCTGTGGTCACTAAAGATCCCATGGCCCTTATCGTAAGAGTAGGGGTGTTAACCACGGTGTCCTGGCTAAATTACCAATCTGGCCCTCAAACCATCACGGTCACCTAATAATCCCCAGTTTACAATTGTCTCTTTCATCCCCCTCCTCTCCCCTGTAACTATTTCCCAGGTCGTTGCTGTAAATGAGAATGTGTTCCCAGTCAACTTACCTGGTAAAATAACGGAAAAATAATGACTATAGCTCAGCCTTAAACACCAGCTAAGCTCGGGTCCCTGGGTCTGAACCCCGCCCTGTGCAACTAGGTCCTGGACTTCCTGACGGGCTGCTCGCAGGTGGTTAAGGTAGGCAACAACACCTCCACTACACTGATCCTCAACACAGGGACCCCACAAGGTTGCGTGTTCTGCTCCTTCCTGTTCACCGATGACTGCATGGCCACGCACGCCTCCAACTCAATCATCAAGTTTGCAGACGACACAACAGGCCTTATTACCATCAATGATGAGACAGCCTCAGGAGGCTGAAGAAATTCGTCTTGTCCCCTACGACCCAAACTTTTACAGACGCTCCATTGAGAGCATTCTGTCGGGCTGTATCATCGCTTGGTACGGCAAATGCACCATCCGCAACAGCATGGCTCTCCAGAGGGTGGTGCAGTCTGTACAACGCATCACCATGGGCATACTGCCTGCCCTCCAGGACATCTACAGCACCTGGTGTCAAAGGAAGGCCAAGAAGATCATCAAAGACCTCAGCCTCCAGAGCCACGGCCTGTTCATCCCGCTACCATCCAGAAGGTGAGGTCAGTACAGGTGTATCAAAAATAGGACCGAGAGACTGAAAAACAGCTTCTATCAAAAGGACATCAGACTGTTAAAAAGTCACCACTAGCCGGCCTCCACCCAGGACCCGGCCCTGAACTTTAGTCACTGTCACTAGCCGGCTACCACCCGGTTATTCAACCATGCACCTTAGAGACTGCTGCCCTATGAACATAAACATGGAACACTGGTCACTTTAATAATGGAACACAGGTCACTTTAATAATGTTTACATACTGTTATACCCAATTCATTTGTATATACTCGATTCTAGTCAAAGCCATCTTATTCAACTATTGTTGTACACATACTATTCTGTCTTACATATTCTTCAGATATCCTACATATTCTATCCATAATGTTTTTACATGCCATCAGCAGTGCCTTCAGAAAGTATTCAGACCCCTTGTTTTTTTTCACATTTTGTTACATTACAGCCTTATTCTAAAATAGATTAAAAACAATAAAAACTACACACAATAACCCACAAAGCAAAATATGTTTTTAGACATTTTTGCATATTTATATATAACAAAAAAAAACAATAAATAATAAAACAATAATAACAATAAACAATAATAAAAAACAACAAAAAAACAATAAATAAATAAAGACCCTTTGCTATGAGACTCGAAATTGAGCTCAGGTGTATCCTGTTTCCGTTGATCATCTTTGAGATGTTTCTAGAACTTGATTGGAGTTTACATGTGGTAAATTCATTGATTGGAAATTATTTGGAAAGGCACACACCTCTTTATATAAGGTCACACAGTTGACCGTGCATGTCAGAGCAAAAACCAAGACATGAGGTCGAAGGAATTTCTGGTAGAGTTCCAGGACAGGATTGTGTCGAGGCACATATCTGGGGAAGGGTAGCAAAACTTTTATGTAGCATTGAAGGTCCCCAAGAACACAGTTGCTGTCATCATTCTTAAATGGAACAAGTTTGGAACCACCAAGACTCTTCCTAGAGCTGGCCACAAGGCCAAACTGAGCGATTAAGGGAAGAGGGCCTTAGTCAGGGAGGTGACCAAGAAGCCAATGGGCACTCTGACAGAGCTCTAGAGTTCCTCTGTGGAGATGGGAGTACCTTCCAGTGACTTCGGGTGGCTTCGGGACAAGTCTCTGAATGTCCTTGAATGGCCCAGCCACAGCCTGGACTTGAACCCAATCGAGCATCTCTGGAGAGACCTGAAAATAGCTTTACAGCAACACTCCCCATCCAACCTGACAGAGCTTGAGAGGACCTGCAGAGAAGAATGGGAGAAACTCCCCAAATACAGGTGTGCCAAGCTTGTAGCGCCATTCCCAAGACACGATGCTGTAATCGCTGCCAAAAGTGCTTCAACAAAGTACTGAGTAAAGGGTCTGAATACTTATGTAAATGTGATATTTCAGATTTTTTTACAAATACATTACCAAAAAATTATATAAACCTGTTTTTGCTTTGCCGTTATGGGGTATTGTGTGTAGATTGATGAGGGGGAAAAAACGATTTAATCAATTTTAGAATAAGACTGTAACGTAATAACATTTTTAAAAAGTCAAGGGGTCTGAATACTTTCCGAAGGCACTGTATGTATATTTATACTCCAGACACTAACATTGCTCATCCTAATATATCTATATTTCTTAATTTCATTATTTTACTTTCTAGATTTGTGTGTATTGTTGTAAATGTTTAGATATTACTATAATGCTGGATCTAGGAATACAAGCATTTTGCTACACCTGCAATAACATCTCTTAAATATGTGTATTCGACCAATAAAATTTGATTTCATACAAATTGGCTGTACGAAGTCATTAATGGGTTCGTAAATAGACACATTAGCCTATTAGGCATCAAAACATCTCACGTATATGTATAGTAAAGCATAATGGCCCGTGCTATCCGGGATCCTTGGGAAGTCCCTACCTCATTGAAGTTGAAATGGTAAAGGTTAGGGTTAAGGTTAGGGTTAGGGTAGGGATGTCCCAAGGATCCCGGAAAGCACTGACAAAAGCCGTATTGTCTCCTTTGCCATTTCCCTTTACCTGTGGAGGTGGTGTACATAGTGCCTTGTTTTTCTCCACAGTGTTAAGATGAGGGCAGACCTTGTCCCTCTGGTGTTTACTCACTGGTCACACACTGACTTACTCAACAGACAAGGGACATCGGTCACGCCCTGGCCTTAGTTATCTTTGTTTTCTTTATTATTTTAGTTAGGTCAGGGTGTGACATGGGGGATGTATGTGTTTTGTATTGTCTAGGGGTTTTGTATGTTTATGGGGCAGTGTCTAGTCTAGGTGTATGTATGTCTATGGTTGCCTAGATTGGTTCTCAATCAGAGACAGCTGTCTATCGTTGTCTCTGATTGGGAACCGTATTTAGGCAGCCATATTCACTGGGTAGTTTGTGGGTTATTGTCTATGTCTATGTGTAGTGTTTGGTTCAGCACTATTTGTTTATAGCGTCACGTTCGTTCGTTTGTTGTTTTGTATAGTTTGTATAGTGTTCTTCGTTTCGCTTAATTAAAAGAAGAATGTATTGTTATCACGCTGTGCCTTGGTCCTCCTCTCTTCCACCATATAACGATCGTTATATTCACAAACAATGTTCCTTTTTCTCCCTCTCTCTCTCTTTTACAATAAGTATAATTTATTTCTGGTTGAAGAGCGTTAAATATGAAAGCCAATGTCGATAAGCAGTCGAAGGGCAGGTAGCAGCTGAGTGGTTCAATGTGGAGCAGAAGTCAATAAGTTAGCATGGACTACATGCTGGCACACTCCTCCATGCCAGATGGTAGATGTAGCGGTTTCACCTAGGTAAACAGATTTGCTGAGTCTGTTTGTGTTTGATCGGGATGAAGCCGCCCTGAGACGCTGCAGGCAGGAAACAAAATGGTGCGTTTGATCCACAGCTCAGGCATTACAGAGAGGCGGTGGGACTTGTCACATTCCTTACACACCTACACAGTACACACACAACTGTTGGTTTGATACTCTCAATGTTTTGATCACAGCGGTTGTAGTCTGTCTGATGTCTGGATGTGTTACAGTATGTTAGTATGCCAGATGCATCAGTGATTTCAGTGTGTCCCCATATGAGCAGGTATGTGTGTGTGGTAATTTTAGAGAACACAAATGTGTCCTCATAAGGGCAAACAGGTGGCTATTTAGAGCCATGTGTTTTTTTTAAAAATCATCAATTAAGTGTCTGTCACAGCTTTAGTGGTCTACAGTGCCAGCCTGGTTCTCTGCAGTGCGGTCAGAGTTATGCTGTCCTCACCAGAGTGAGTGGGTGCTGCAGTTCTCTGTTATGTACTGGGGGTTTTCATTGTGTCTGAGTGATGCTTCATTGGCCTGCTACTGTATGTGTGGCAGGGGCTCTGGGTAGCCATTCTTCCAAGCTGGAAGTGGACACAGGAGATGACATGTGGCAATATCTGCCGAATGCAGTCTGTCTTGTATTCCAAGAGGTTTGTTGTTGAGGGTTTAAGCTGAACATATGTTATACCAGAGAATACCAGAGGATGTTATTGAATGAAACACACAAACACACACACACACACACACCAAGAGAGCGAGTGAAACAACAGGTTCTCATTGCTACACTGTGACTCTCTGTGGAATAACTATACAAAGTCAAGATAAAGAGCTAAGGTATTGTGGAACACAGCAAACTCATCCACAATGTGTTACACAGCATCTGCCAAAGACGTAACCTAGTATCTGTAGGCTTCCTGAATTCAACATGAAGGTTAACCTGCGCCAAAAAAGTTGACTAGGTAAAAGTTTTCTAAACAGTTGCCCTGGAAATGTGCAGACAGATTCCTCATTGGCTGAGAGGTCCCTCAGTGTGTACTGAGCTGCTTAGAAAATCATTGGTTTTCATTGCTCATTAATTTGCTAATTACTTGTCCAACTGTCTTGCCTTCAGGGGATGCTTTACTGACCAACAGGTCAAGTCTCCCAGCTGGTGTTGAAACTAATAAACTATCAATCCTCAGTCTCACTAATTGTGATAGATATGGCTAAATCTGATGTTGTCCCCCTTTTTATGGAATATCATTATACCTTTAGTTTTTCTTTTGCATCTTTGAAACTTCAAAGGGCTTTGATATTTCTTCAAGCCCATATTAGGTTCTAAAACTTGATTCTCCATTTTGCAAAGAGAATATTAACGGCTCAGGATTAATCAAATGCTTAATGTTGGTTTATGAGGTAATCAAGAGACACTGTCCTCTATGCAGATGCCCACCAGGGCCCAATAGAACAACACATTTAGCACAGATATAGACTTCTTCAGTGACTGAAGATTTAACCAGAAGACTGGATGTTCTACCTTCACCGCTCCCACTGAGTGTCTCTGAGGGGAATAGTGTTGTGTGCAGACGGGCTGGGTCAGGCAGGGGAGAAGAGCCCAGATCTGTCACAGCACATTAGCTGATGGAATTAGCAGGCATTCATTAGCACATTAATGAAAGTGAGCCTCAGAGGAGAGGATCTTCCCACCAGAACAGAACCATACTGCGGTGGCTCACCATCTGCAGACAGACATACAGGGAGGATCTCAATTTTATACTGCTCGTGTCCTCCCTCCTCTTTCCTTGTCTCCTTCTCAAAACCCAATGGATGAGAAAGCAAGAGGTCCCTCCCCTCTGACCTTCTCCTCCGATGGGTTTTGAGGAGAGAGGACACGAGGAGTATGCAATTGAGGTCTTCCCATACAGACACATCATCAGCGGTTACCCCCACTGACTGGCAGAAAGGGGAAATTGACACGGTTTCACTTGAGGGATTTAGGCTAATCCTGTCCAGAAACCAAGATTTTGGCCTTGAGGAAGCTGAGAAGTGTTGTCTGGGGAGAGGAGCGTTAAATCTCTTTTCGTTCACTTAATCATGAGACTGCATACTTATTAGTGTCCTAACTATTCAGTTACTCAGTCCTCATTTAGATACTGGAACATCTTCATTCTTGCATCTGGATTATTTGTCCTGGACTAAACATGAGATTGTAGGGAACTTAATTCAACTGTTACACGTGCGGTAGTATAACCTTCTATTGCAGTATAACCTTTTAGTCTTCACGTTCTGTTGAGACCAGTATTGATATAACTTAATGAGAACGTATCCCAATAACTGACTTGCGCGGGTGGCCTTGAATGTGAACAGGCCTTACTGTTATGCATTACCACTATGTTGGGGATCAGGACTGAGGGGTTTCCCTGATCAGGAAAACTTACGACTGTACTCATTGTATTGGTAGTAAATGAGGAGGATGCGTGTGGGAGTTCCTTTAGTGGCGTTAGTAGTCTGTAACACTGTCAGTACTGTGAACTGTGTCATCAGACAGACACAGTGTGTGAACCTACTGCTGCTGGGTCGCCTGCTGTACTCCTCCATATGTTCCCCACCACCAGAGCCTCAGTGGACCATGCCCTGATGATGAGACAGATCACAGTTTTGGCCCCTGGCTTTTACTTTACCATATCTTTCATTATGGTCCCTCCTCACGGCGCCGTCCTCCTGATAGATCAGCTTTATAGTCTCTCCTCACAGGGCTGTCCTCCTGATAGATCAGCTTTATAGTCTTTCCTCACAGGGCCGTCCTCCTGATAGATCAGCTTTATAGTCTCTCCTCACAGGGCCGTCCTCCTGATAGATCAGCTTTATAGTCTCTCCTCACAGGGCCATCCTCCAGATAGATCAGCTTTATAGTCTCTCCTCACATGGCCGTCCTCCTGATAGATCAGCTTTATAGTCTCTCCTCACAGGGCCGTCCTCCTGATAGATCAGCTTTATAGTCTCTCCTCACAGGGCCGTCCTCCTGATAGATCAGCTTTATAGTCTCTCCTCACAGGGCCGTCCTCCTGATAGATCAGCATTGTAGAGGAACACTTTCACTACGGCTCTGCATCCGCAGCACAAATCCTTTGAGCACCTAACCTAATGAAAAAGCCTGCGCTATAGTACTGTACAAGGCTTTGTATGTCTTTCTGCGCTCTGTTGAGACAGAGGGTTCAGCTGTTATGGAATCCAGTGTAACTGCAGGAACTATCAGCTCACCCGCTGGCAGAGGCTCAGTTCATTCATTCCTATTGACGTTTCGGGAGGTTCTTGTGTTTGTAGTTTTGAAAAGGGTTTGAAAATCGTCGCGTCCTCGAATCACCAGCTGTGTTTGCTTTTCAGAACAAGATAGTTGTGCTCACGCTCCATAGATCCATCTTTAGCAAACTTACACGGCTTAGCAACAAATCAATACACTCCTCGATCAATACACAGACAGGCAAACTGCTTTTCTTGGGCCTGTAAACTTATTCTTGTGGGACAAATCAAATCCATTCTCTCTGTTCTATTTCATAACCCCTTAATTATATTTCTTGAAATACCACTGACCTAATTTCCCCTCCTGTTGTCCAGGGGTCACCGCCCTCTTGCTGTCCTCCCAGCAGAGTTGTCTGTGAAGGTTACATTGGCTGGCTGTTATCACTGAATTGTGACACTGGTCATATCTCTTTTCCGATCTGTAATCTAAAGAAACCACTAGAGGGCAGTAGTCTAACTGGTGTATCTCAGAGTAACACTAAACCATAGTGGTGTAGTATGCTGTAATGGTGGTTAGAACCAGATGGGCCAGTGGCAAAGTCAAAATTGGCTATATTGTAGAATTTGATGAAAACAAAATGTCGTTTTTTTGTCTTAATTCAAGGTTATGGTTTTGCATAAGGTTAGCAGTGTGGTTAAGGTTAGGGTTAGGTCTATACAGGTTTAAAATCAGATTTGAAGAAGAGATATTGTAGAAATAGGCAGGTTGTACGGCTTTGCCGGTTGCCCAGATAGTGACGACCTGTAATGGCGGAGCGTGTTTGGAATGACCTACGTGATGTTTTCTTCTTCTGTTAGCAGTATGTCTCCGTAGCTATGGAGACGGAACCCACCTCCATTGACTTTGTCCTACATTCTAACCCAATACTAATCATAATGAGCAACTGACATATTTTGGTACAATGATGGACTAGTCCTTCATCAACAAGAGGACAAGGTACATGCATGGCAACACATCCACTGTGTGTCAGATGATAATCACTCCCATGTCCTTGCATGCTGCATTATGATAACATGTTGCTCATTAGAAGAGCCTAGTGTGTGGCTGGGGCACAGCTGTACCAGCTTGGCCATATGTAGGGCTCCTCATGTCTTGTTCTCCCCCTGGCTGGTTGACGTGGGTACGTGTGGTGTGGGTGGCAGTGGGCTCTGGTGCAGCCAGATGAGCTCTACGTGACAGCTGAATACAAGCCGGTCAACTGTCCTGGGTTTACCTGTCAGCCTGCGTTTCCCTCCATCGTTTAAAGCACTGCTGGCAGCTCTTCTGTCCGTCTCCTCTACTCTCCTTCTGTCACTCTCCCTCCCCTCTCCCCCTCTTTTCCCTCCTCTCTTCCCCTACTCACTCTCCTCTTCCTCCTCTCTCCCTCCTCTCCCTCCTCTCTCACCCTCCCCTCTCCCCCTCCTCGCTCTCCTCTCTCACCCTCCTCTCTCCCTCCTCTCTCACCTCTCTCACGCTCTCCCTCCTCTCTCCTCTCTCACTCTCCTCTTCCTCCTCTCTCCTCTCTCACTCTCCTCTTTCACTCTCCTCTTCCTCCTCTCTCCTCTCTCACTCTCCTCTTTCACTCTCCTCTTCCTCCTCTCTCACTCTCCTCTTCCTAACTCCCTCCTCTCTCCCCCTCCTCTCTCTCCTCTCTCACCCTCCTCTCTCTCCTCTCTCCCCCTCCTCTCTCCCCCTCCTCTCTCACTTTCTCCCTCCCCCTCTCTCCCCCTCCTCTCCCTCCTCTCTCCCCAGCTTCTCTTTCTCCTCTCCAGCACAGGGCTCTGAGCACCAATATCCTCCACATCCTCTCTTCTCTCTCCCTGCATGTCCTTTGTCTCTCCTCTTCATCCCTACCCTCTCCCCTCTCGATGGGGATGCTCTACTCCAACACAGGGCTGGATGTGACATTTCATAGGATTTTTAAATCCCTGTACACAGTCAGATGCCTGGCTCTAGCCGTTTTCCTGTCTCTAACAACTCCCCCTTCCCAACCTGCTGGGCTTGTCCTGTGCTTCTGTTCATGAATCATGAGTAATCAACACAGTGGTTAACATCATTTGTGCATAATGAACAAGAATAGTTCATCTATATTTCATAAGAAGTTCTCTATTGAAAATGTCTACTTTACTAGCGAAAATAATTGGCATAAAAAGGAGGCTTAAACAACTATTGTTTGTTTAATAGATTTTTTGACACAAAATGACTACTCAAGCACATTATGTCCTAACTGTTTCATTTTGTTTTCATTTCATTTTCTTACCTGACCCCGTGTCACAATAATTTGTCAGCCTTTTCCAGCCTACTTTGATTCATTACTGTTGTGCAGAGGTGTTATGTCAACAAACACCATATGGTCCTGTCATTTATCATCACAATTCACTATGTGCACCGAAGTTCAAATAACAGCATGGGAATTATTAATGATTCTAACATAACATAATTAATCAGTCACAACATTTCATTAGTAACCAAGTAATACAACTAGAGCTCTCTCCCTCATACTCTCTCCCAATCTGTTTCTATACATACACTCACTCAAGCACACCGGTGTTATACACACAGCGTCTTCTAATCTGGGTATGATAAGTGACAGGTAGTACATAGTGTGCTAATATGCTAGGAATCTCACTAAATGCGTAGCATTAGGAAAGCCAACATATAGCCTGCACCACAGCATCATTGAAGGGTAAGTCCTTTTGTAGAGGGAGTTTTGGGATACTAAAGTGCATGCGCTACCCAAATGAATATTATTCTATACTCACCTAATTGAGCTCTACTGGTTGTTTTAAAACAACACAACTAAGTGAGATCCATCTCGTTAAGCTTGTCACACCCAATGTAAACCAAACCTGTGCTCCAAAGGAATGGACTAGATATAGTTTGTCCCTAACCACTGATCTGGGGTCAAATACTTTCTGATCCCCTTTATGGTTGATGTTATTATCAGACGATGAGGTAATCTGATCCCCCTTATGGTTAATGTTATTATCAGACGATGAGGTAATCTGATCCCCCTTATGGTTGATGTTATTATCAGACGATGAGGTAATCTGATCCCCCTTATGGTTGATGTTATTATCAGACGATGAGGTAATCTGATCCCCTTTATGGTTGATGTTATTATCAGACGATGAGGTAATCTGATCCCCTTTATGGTTGATGTTATTATCAGACGATGAGGTAATCTGATCCCCCTTATGGTTAATGATATTATCAGACGATGAGGTAATCTGTTCCCCCTTATGGTTAATGTTATTATCAGACGATGAGGTAATCTGATCTCCCTTATGGTTAATGTTATTATCAGACGATGAGGTAATCTGATCCCCCTTATGGTTAATGATATTATCAGACGATGAGGTAATCTGTTCCCCCTTATGGTTAATGTTATTATCGGACAATGAGGTAATCTGATCCCCCTTATGGTTAATGTTATTATCAGACGATGAGGTAATCTGATCTCCCTTATGGTTAATGTTATTATCAGACGATGAGGTAATCTGATCCCCTTTATGGTTAATGTTATTATCAGACGATGAGGTAATCTGATCCCCCTTATGGTTAATGTTATTATCAGACGATGAGGTAATCTGATCTCCCTTATGGTTAATGTTATTATCAGACGATGAGGTAATCTGATCCCCTTTATGGTTAATGTTATTATCAGACGATGAGGTAATCTGATCCCCCTTATGGTTAATGTTATTATCAGACGATGAGGTAATCTGATCCCCTTTATGGTTAATGTTATTATCAGACGATGAGGTAATCTGATCCCCCTTATGGTTAATGATATTATCAGACGATGAGGTCTGATCCCCCTTATGGTTAATGTTATTATCAGACGATGAGGTAATCTGATCCCCCTTATGGTTAATGATATTATCAGACGATGAGGTAATCTGATCCCCCTTATGGTTAATGTTATTATCAGACGATGAGGTAATCTGATCCAGGATATGTGGTTGGACTGGAGACAATTTCTACCTTAAAAAATTGAAGTTCAATGTAATTTGACCCACATGGATTAACCCATTGTTAAAACAGTGGGTTAGTTTGTGGAGTACTCCCTCTGGTTGTTTTTCCAAGACAGTGAGCATCATCCCCAACCCTTAATCCTACACAGTCACACCTATGGGACAGCTGTATATAAACTCAGCTCTGACAGAACACTGGCATCAAGCTTTGGTGAAGGTGTAATCTAAGGAATCTCTACAGCTAAAACCAAGGACCCATCCATCCAAAGTATCTCCAAACGTTTATGAAAGATGGACCACAGACCTTCTCTCACCCTGCTGCTGCTGCTTCTGGGCCTATCACAGGCCAGTGGAAATGAGATCCATGATGAGCTGGACCATGTGTCCATCACTTCAACGATCCTGGAGTCCAACAATGGAACTAATGATCTTCTGCTGGAAGGAGACATTCTGGCTCCTAGAACCAGGAACGCCATGAAGTGCTTTAGCAGCCAGTACAGCTGTCTGTGGAGGAAGTCGATTGACGGCTTGGTGTACGTGCCGTACATCCTCAGCAATGTCTATTCCAGCTTGGAGGTAGAGACGATTGAGACGGCCATGAAGTACTTCCATGGCAAGACCTGCATCTACTTCATCCCACGTCGGAGACAGACTGCCTACCTGGACATTCAGAGCAGCGGAGGGTGTTTCAGTTCCATGGGGACTGTTGGGGACAGGCAGACATTGTCTCTTGCACAGTTTGGCTGTGTTCAACATGGTATCATCCAGCATGAGCTGCTTCACTCCCTGGGCTTCCACCACGAGCACAACAGGAGTGACCGTAACCAGTATATCAGGATCAACTGGCAATACATCTATAACTACGCCGTCGAGAACTTCCAGAAGCAGGACACCAACAACCTGAACACTACATACGACTACTCCTCTGTCATGCATTATGATAGAACCGCTTTCACTAACAACTACGGAAAGGATACCATCACTCCCATCCCAGACCCATCTGTGGCCATTGGACAGAGACTAGGCATGTCTGACATTGACGTCCTGAGAGTCAACAAGCTCTACCAATGCTAAGAGGAAGAGCCACGTGTGAAAATTAGTTAAGTTGAATACTGTATTCTTCCATGTGCTGACTGCTGTTTAATTGGAAGTTTGTGTGTTTGTGTGTATCATTTAAGTAATCGTGGGTAGTAATAAAGCGTTGTTATGGTTTTAAAAAAGTGCATGAGTTTGATAATTATGAGTAGGATATCTATCAATTTGATTGGGTATTGTAATTATTAACTGCAGATCTTGGTGGTTGGTGTTATTCCGAAGATTTTCAACTGCAGATTGTTCTAACATTTAGTCCTATTAAAGTAATTCATCTAAAAATATCATCATCCTTTTCTGTCATTACTGAGGTGGGTGATGTTCATCTGGAGAGATGAGCTGATGAGAGGAGAGAGGCTGCAATTCTTCCAAGAACATGAACATGAACATGAACTGAACATGAACTGAACATGAACTGAACATGAACTGAACATGAACATGAACTGAACATGAACATTAACTGAGCTTGACCATGAACTGAACATGAACTGAACATGAACATAAACATGAACTGAACATAAACATGAACTGAACATGAACATGAACATTAACTGAATATGAACATGAACATGAACTGACCATGATAATGAACTGAACATTACCATGAACTGAACATGAACATGAACATTAACTGAATATGAACATGAGCATGAGCATGACCATGAACTGAACATTAACATAAACATGAACTGAACATGACAATGAACTGAACATTTCCATGAACTGAACATGAACATTAACTGAACATGAACATTAACTGAACATGAACTGAACATGAACATTAACTGAACATGAATATGAACATGAACATGAACTGAACATGAACTGAACATGAACATGAACATTAACTGAACATGAACATGAACTGAACATGAATATGAACATGAACATGAACATTAACTGAACATGAACATGAACATAAACTGAAAATGAACATGAACTGAACATTAACATGAACATGAACATGAACTGAACATGAACATGAACATTAACTGAACATGAACATGAACTGAACATGAACATGAACTGAACATGAACATGAACATTAACTGAACATGAACATGAACATTAACTGAACATGACCATGAACATTAACTGAACATGAACATTAACTGAACATGACGATGAACATTAACTGAACATGAACATAAACTGAACATGAACATGAACATTAACTGAACATGAACATGAACATTAACTGAACATGAACATGAACATTAACTGAACATGAACATGAACTGAACATGAACATGAACATGAACTGAACATGAACATGAACTGAACATTAACATTAACTGAACATGAACATGAACTGAACATGAACATGAACATTAACTGAACATGAACATGAACATTAACTGAACATGAACATGAACTGAACATGAACATTAACTGAACATGAACATGAACTGAACATGAACATTAACTGAACATGAACATGAACTGAACATGAACATGAACATTAACTGAACATGAACATGAACATTAACTGAACATGAACATGAACTGAACATTAACATTAACTGAACATGAACATTAACATTAACTAAACATGAACTGAACATTAACATTAACATGAACATGAATTGAACATTAACATGAACATTAACTGACCATAAACATGAACATGAACATTAACTGAACATGAACATGAACATTAACATGAATTGAACATGAACATGAACATTAACATGAACTGAACATGAACATGAACATGAACATGAACTGAACATGAATATTACCTGAACATGAACATGAGCATGAACATGAGCATGAATATCAACTGAACATGAACATGAACTGAACATGAACATTAACATTAACTGAACATGAACATGAACTGAACATGAACATTAACTGAACATGAACATGAACATGAACTGAACATGAACATGAACTGAACATGAACATGAACATGAACATGAACTGAACATGAACATGAACTGAACATGAACATGAACATGAACATGAACTGAACATGAACATGAACATGAACATTAACTGAACATGAACATTAACTGAACATGAAGATGAACATTAACTGAACATGAATATGAACTGAACATGAATATTAACTGAACATGAACATTAACTGAACATGAACATTAACTGAACATGAACATGAACTGAACATGAACATGAACATGAAAATGAACATGAACTACATTAATAGGAGTACAATATGGGCAGGACTTGGATTGAAACGGGTGCCGGTACCGTTTATATTTAGGTGCAGGAACTCCTCAATACTTTTGAGCTTATATTCTATAGGAGGTTCAGGAACACGAGCAGTAGAAAATGTTTAGTGCCGGTATTCAGTTCCGACGAGCTCCTGCCCAAGTCAAGCACTGAATATGGGAGACTTTACAGGCATCGTTATGTTTACAGTTGTGTGGTTAACCAACGTCTACACCGCATGGCCACAGGCTGTCAATGACGTTGATCAAATTAGTTTAGAGGAAAAGAATAACAGGCTTTTGTTCATTTGATTAAATAGCATATTACTGAAATATTATATTGGAAAGGTAGGAAACAAGGAGACACAGTAGTTGGAAAATGATATTTCAAAGCCCTGTCCTCTGTGTTATTTCTCCATACTGGACCTAACGTGAAGTCTTCCTGTTGTGATGACATTCCTATAGCAGTAATCCATTACCTCTGTGTCTAACTGAATTTCCAGTAGATGCAGCATGAAATAAAGCGTCATACAACATGTCCAATAATGAAATGTTACATCAGCCGACATAGAGAGTCAGGCCATGTCTCTGCACCAGTGATCAGTGATCTATCGGTGATGATGAACAATTTCTTAACCCGTTTTACTCTAACCACATACCAGCAAGGGATAGGACACGGAGTGACTAACCTGTCATCAGAGATTCATTTCTGAAGAAGAAGAATAATTTTTTCCCTCTCTGAAAATGAAGCATGCCCTTTCAAGACCAATAGAATTTGAGATTCTGTGAGTCCATCCCAAGACTGAAGCACTGGAAAAGGTGGGGGAAAAAACTATCCCTCTACAGGTTTTACAAAACAAACAGTTACGTTTTGTTTTATCCATGGAGCTGATTTTCTTGTCGATCAAACTGATATTTATTTATTTACTGCGTTTAGATGTTTGTATTGTTATGTGTTAATCTTTCTGGAGCAGCTGTATGGCAGGGATTAGGCGACAATGGAGACTGCTGTACCATTGGTGATTGGACGGCGGATCGTTTTTAAGTAAACAACACATTCCACCAGGGGATAGGGAATAGCCAAGGACTGGGGCTACCAGAAGATTATCACTGTCCAGCAGAAACAAACAGACATCATGTGACGCCTAAATTCAAAGACTGAATTAATCATTTACTACTTTGACACAGCCAAACTAGAGACAGAAGTATTTAAACATGCTAGCACAGCTTTATGTGTTTTGTGTGATTTCATGTGGCCTCCTCAGAGTTAACATAGGGGTGCCTACAGAAGACCTGAGCTGAGCCCTAACAGCCTCAGTGGATGGCTGCCATGTACCCGTTAGCGAGCTCTTTGAGCAGCATACCAATGACCAATGATACCAATGACATCATCGGTGTGCATCATGTGATTTTAACCAGTTTTGTGGAGGCATTGACTACTAATTGTCTACTAATTGGTTGATGATCTCATTGGAAACACTTATCCCTCTATCTATTTTACTACAGAACCATGGAAACGTGCCATTTTCACATATGTTGATGTTGGGCAGGTGCTGGAGATGATGAATATTAAGGTGAAAGATTGTGAAACTTCCTTTTAAGATGCATCTCGTGGTATTTTTCTCATGTTTTTCTTTTTATGGTAGCTATAACATGTACTTTGTAATAGCATTTTTGTATCTCAGTGCTAAAATTAGGCTTGACGTTGTTCTTTTTTTTTGCAATTCCTTTGTAGATCAGTTGGTATAGCACGGTACTTGCAATGTCAGGGTTGTGGGTTCGATTCCCGTGGGGGACTGTTATGAAAATGGATGCACTCACTACTGTAAGTTGCTCTGGATAAGAGCATCTGCTAAATGACAAATTTAGTACAATACTACAGTATATTTCCACTTCATATGGAATTATATTTTTCTATAAACAATTTATGTTTGCTGTGTTCCTCTCATATTTTGTTTCACAGACTCTGTTTTCGAAGCCCAGCATCATTTTTTTCACCTGTACTCTCATCCTCTAAACACCATTAGGCTATGCAACAAAATCAAGCCTTGTTTTTGGCATTCCTCACAGCACCACAGCCATTTAGAATCGTCCTGTGCCTGTTACCAAGTCATCAATCCAGCACCTTGGTTGAAATGTTAAATGTCTATTCGACTGACAAATCAAGTTGTTGGGAGAAAGGTAAACTCCATGCATTTCATTTCATTGTGAATGAGGCCGGTGTCTCTGTGTTGATGCTGTGACCTTTCAGGTCTTAGACGTATGTCAAGGTGTTCAGAGAGAGACATGGTTGACGGTGACATGTGATCTGCTGTAGACACCAGGAGCATGCTGAAGTTTCAGGGGCTGTTGGAGGAGATGCCCTGGTCCTTTTGGGATTGTGACCAAAGGGAAGAGAGTCTGGCTTTCCAATTCTCTCTCCCCACCTTGTTTGTTTGCTTTTGTTGTAGGCCAAACAAACAGGCAAATATGAAATGCTAATTCATGTGTATGAAATATTAATACCACCTTTATGCAGAACTTCAAGGGAGCAGTAAGCAAAGCATTCCACCTTCTTATTCATTATTCACAGTACAAATGACTTGAAAAGGAATCAGTCCTTTGTCAACAGGCCTTTGAGAGGAATATGTATCATTCATCTTCCAACAGCTTCCACAAACTAACCAGATTAAGTGAAAAACTCTGCCCACAACTTGGGAGACACCTCGACACTGCTCCAACAGTGAACTTTTATCCCACTCATTGGAGGGTATCCAAATTGTAAATGGAAATGCTTTTGCAGAGTTGGTGAGAGGGTTAGCGACGGTGCTTGTTCTGATTAACGAGACAAGCAGACATGATTAACATGCCTCTGATTGCACTGTCTGTCTTCAAAATGGACAGGACCTCGCTGCTCACCACCATCCCAGTCCAAATGACCGGCAACGGAGATATGCCTGTCAATCTCCAGCACTTACTCATCCTAACAGCCCCCATAGTCTGCAGTAAATCAGCCCTGGCTCAGGAGGAGATGAGACCCCACGGGACGGAGGCCCAGGAGGTGATGAGACCCCACGGGACGGAAGCTCACTCGGGCTGGCCCGCACCTCGCCTGGCCTTGCCCACCCATACAGCTCTCCATCAGCCTGAGCATCACTACACAGGGGGCAGAGAGAGAGGAGGGTCTACAAGGGCTTGGAGAGGAGAGGACGGGAAGGTTGGAGTTTTAGAGGTGGAGCTAGTTTGCATACTGATTGCTGAGACCCACCTTGATATACTTTGCTGTACCTTCAAGCTAATTGGAGAAAACAGATTAGGATTTAACTGTTTGTTTGAGTGTTCAATGCAGAACTGTATTTATCCTACTGTATTTACCCTACTGCACTTATCCCCCCTCCCTTAATCACCCAATACAGTACAAATAACCCCCTCCTTCACTACCCAGTACAGTACAAATACCCCCCTCCTTCACTACCCAGTACAGTACAAATAACCCCCTCCTTCACTACCCAGTACAGTACAAATACCCCCTCCCTTCATCACCCAGTACAGTACAAATAACCCCCTCCTTCACTACCCAGTACAGTACAAATACCCCCCTCCATCACTACCCAGTACAGTACAAATACCCCCTCCCTTCATCACCCAGTACAGTACAAATACCCCCCTCCATCACTACCCAGTACAGTACAAATACCCCCTCCCTTCATCACCCAGTACAGTACAAATACCCCCCTCCTTCACTACCCAGTACAGTACAAATACCCCCTCCCTTCATCACCCAGTACAGTACAAATACCCCCCTCCTACACCACCCAGTACTGTACAAATACCTCTCCCTTCATCACCCAGTACAGTACAAATACCCCCTCCCTTCATCACCCAGTACAGTACAAATACCCCCTCCCTTCATCACCTAGTACAGTACAAATACCCTCTCCCTTCATCACCCTGTACAGTACAAATACCCCCTCCCTTCACCACCCAGTACAGTACAAATACCCCCCTCCTTCATCACCTAGTACAGTACAAATACCCCCTCTCTTCATCACCCAGTACAGTACAAATACCCCCTCCCTTCACCATCCAGTACAGTACAAATACCCCCCTCCATCACTACCCAGTACAGTACAAATACCCCCTCCCTTCATCACCCAGTACTGTACAAATACCCCCTCCCTTCATCACCCAGTACAGTACAAATACCCCCCTCCTTCATCACCCAGTACAGTACAAATACCCCCTCCCTTCATCACCCAGTACAGTACAAATACCCCCCTCCTTCACCACCCAGTACAGTACAAATACCCCCTCCCTTCATCACCTAGTACAGTACAAATACCCCCCTCCTTCACCACCCAGTACAGTACAAATACCCCTTCCCTTCATCACCCAGTACAGTACAAATACCCCCTCCCTTCATCACCCAGTACAGTACAAATACCCCCTCCCTTCATCACCCAGTACAGTACAAATACCCCCCTCCTTCACCACCCAGTACAGTACAAATACCCCCTCCCTTCATCACCCAGTACAGTACAAATACCCCCCTCCTTCACCACCCAGTACAGTACAAATACCCCCTCCCTTCATCACCCAGTATAGTACAAATACCCCCTCCCTTCATCATCCAGTACAGTATCTCAAAAAAAAATGATACACATTTGATCTGCACTAAATTCCCCCTTGGAATCAATTATGGCTCGATCGATGGAGTCAATATGCCACTGGTCCTTGGGTTTAGATATGTATTTTATCAACTTTCCTCTCCCTTCAATGGTCATAGCACGGGAACTTAATGCATTAATGTGTCGTAGGAGACAGGCCATCTGCAGATACTTATTAACCAGTGGAGAAACGTTAGAAGCAGTGTAGTGTTCTGTGCCATTCACCTGGGGATGGACACACGGTAGAGAACATCCTCTCCTTGGCCCTGCCTACCGGAACAGGGTCAAAAACCATTAGTTATTTCCAACACATTCATTTTCAGCCCTGCACCACCTTAGTAGTGTGATAAATACTCCCTGAGGCCTGCTTTATAATGCCTGGTGGTTTTTCTCATAAACACAAGTTTTGTTATCGTCTCTCTGCAAACCAAATCTCCCTGCTTGGTTGTTAGTACTTTATCAGAATATATACTGTATGTTCCCTGGACTTCCGCAAATTAATTAATTTAGCTTTGCCATATTTATTTTTATGACAAAAAAAAATCTATTTCTGGGGTGCTGAGTACTTTATTAAAAGTATTAAAAAAAACTTGGTCTTAAATCAAGCAAACTCCTGAGTTCCTCCCGACTTTCAGCAACCTTCAGGTCGGACTCATAAAAGCTGGCTAACTGTCACCCCTGTCAGCGCCAGCTGAGAGGTGGAGGACACATGTCATCCTGGTGAAATTGAAAATGGCTTCTGAGGCCCCCTTTCTGAGAGCCTGCCACTCTCTCTCATCCCTAGGCAGATTTAATGCCCCCACACTACTCCTGTGAGCAGTAGCCCCACCACACTACATCACGGGGTGTATTATTTTCTGTGTGTGCGTGTTATATGTTGGAAGAGACCCAGGATGCAGTGGAACTTTCCAATCCGAGTAAAGCATGTGTTTCATAGTGCAGTCCGAGATGGGCAGTATTTCTGTTTCATGTACAGTATTTGAAATACGTATTTTAATTACTTCTGAGTATTTGTATTTTGTATTACAATGGGCTGAACTACACTCCAATGTATTGTGTAACAAGATACTTTCAAAAGTTGTCATTTGTATTTTCAAAATTCTAAATACTTATCGTGTGTTTATGGCAGTTCACAATTTTACGGGCCACTTTCACCCTATATCGGTTTCAAAAGTCTGATGGCACAATGGTGTGAACCAACAGGACCCTGAACAGCTTCTACCCCCAAGCCATAAGACTACTGAATAGTTAGTTCAATAGTTAACCAATAGTTTCCTGGACGATCTGCATTGACTATTTTTCACTTTTGACTCATCACATATGCTGCTGCTACTGTTTATTATCTATCCTGTTGCCTAGTCACTTCACCCCTACTTATATGTACATATCTACCTCATTACCTTGTACCCCTGCACATTGACTCTGGTACCCCTTGTGTATAGCCAAGTTATTGTTACTCATTGTGTATTTATTCCTTGTGTTATTATTTTTCTATTATTATTGTCCTCTCTCTGCATTGTTGGGAGTGGCCCCTAAGTATTTTACTGTTAGTCTACACCTGTTGTTTACGAAGCATGTGACAAGCATTGATGCCCATCTCTGAGTGCTGTCACTTGTGATGATTATTAGCATTACATTCTATCTATCCTAATGTAACTGATCATTAATTTACAGTCAGACATAGTCATATATTACATTCAAATAAGGATTTTATTCCATGTGTTCTTCCCTCCATCTGTCCCCCACAGAGTTAGGTCCAATGCCTAGAGGAAATGTTCCTGTGTTAGGGACTTCGTACACTATTCATTGGTATTTATCAGTGAGACTCTTGCTATATTTCTCCTCCAGGAGCACAGTGTAGGAAACAGACGTCCACTCAGTATGCCCCCAGAATGTGAAAAGGAATATGTAGGTGGAACACAGCAAAGGACTACACACGTTCTCATGCATAATTATAGAGTCACAGAGACGTTTTCCAGTACATTTCACTCCCCTACATGAAAAGTGCTCCTATTTTCTGGAAGAGAGCGAAAGAGAAATTTCATTACGGAAACTGACATCAGTCTGAGTGCACTTCCTTTCATGCTGTTATTCACGGGCAGCTCCATATTTTTTACTGGTTAGAAGGGAGTAAATTACATATTGACTGGCTTATTATGTTCATTCGATTTGCAGTGATCAAAAGTGCTATTGAAGTGTCAGGCTGGGCTGGTGGCCGTGGTGGTGACTGACTGTATAGAAGCCAGGCAGAAGAGAGGAGAGACAACAGCACAAGGACTGGGAATTGCCAGGGACCTCAAGAGATTATCAAGAAACTTAGGCACAATACGATATGTATTGCGATTCTCACGATACGATATGTATTGCGATTCTCACGATTCTATATGTATTGCAATTCGTTACTCCGATTTTATTACGATTTGATTTTCCAAACATATTGCTCACTATATGTCTGCTGCAGCGAGACAAGAGAGCGTATGAGAAAACATTTGTTTTGATCACTCATGGCAATAAAAGTGCTGAAAACCAGTATGAAAAGAGGATGGAGAACAAGCTACAGGATAAAAAAAGAGAGTTTTGGCACAGGTACAGCTGTCTAGTGGTAGCTAACGCTACCTAGCAAATAAATAAATACTAAGGAGTTCAAAAGCATATACACTGAGTGCACAAAACATTATGTACACCTGCTCTTTCCATGACATAGACTGACCAGGTGAATCCAGGTGAAAGTGATGATCCCTTATTGATGTCACCTGTTAAATCCACTTCAATCAGTGTAGATGGACTGGAGGAGACTGATTAAAGAAAGGTTTTTAAGCGAGGTGTTCTTAATGTTTTGTACACTCAGTGTCATATCATCCAAAATAATATTCCGATATGTAACTCTATCTATTTCTTGTAACTTGTTTTTGGTCACAGGTCCAGAAATGGCTGAAGAATTGCAACATTTACCTGGTGCTAACTCTGCAAATACTGCTGCTGGGTGATTTGAAAATACATTGTTAATCAATCAATAATATAATAATACTATTAGCAACATTTTTCATTTTTAATTTACAATCTGTAGAAACTATGAGAATAGAAAGGTTCAGAACTTTTGTGAAACATCACAGCACAGTGGAAACATATATGGCAAATAGAAATCCAAAATGGATGGTGTTAAGAGATGGGAGATGGGAGGGGTTGAATGGAGCTGAAGGGTGGGACTAACAACAACAAGAAACCTTATGTAAAATATACTGTGTCTGTAAAATGTATTTAGGTTCAGAAAGTATGTCAAACAGCACAGCACAGTTGAAAAATATATGGCAAATAAAAATCTAACTTGATGGACATCAGGAATAGATGGGAGAGGTTAAGGGTAAAGGAAGGACAGGACTAAAAACAAACAAAAGATAACTATTGTAAAATACATTGTGTCTATAAAATGTATGTATGTATGAACTGGAATTAGAAGCCTAGGTGTTGTTGTTCATTAGTTTACTCCAATTAGGGGAGGGGTGGGTTCGTGGAAAATAATAAAGGAAAATATATTTTAAAAAGATATGTATATATAACAAATATGGAATAATTAATTAACCAAAAAAGTGTTAAACAAATCAAAATATATTTGAGATTCTTCAGTAGGCACCCATTGTCTTCTCTCAACCAGCTCCACAAGGAATGCTTTTCCAACAGTCTTGAAGGAGTTCCCACTTATGCTGAGCACTTGTTGTCTGCTTGTTCTTCACTCTGCGGTCCAACTCATCCCAAACCATCTCGATTGGGTTGATGTCGGGTGATTGCGGAGGCCAGGTCATCTGATGCAGCACTCTGGGTCTTCCTTTCCTGTGGTGGTCCTCATGAGAGCCAGTTTCATCATAGCACTTGATGGTTTTTGCGACTGCACTTGAAGAAACATTCAAAGTTCTTGAAATTGTCCGGATTGACTGACCTTCATGTCTTAAAGTAATGATGGACTGTTGTTTCTATTTGCTTATTTGAGCTGTTCTTGCCATAATATGGACTTGGTCTTTTACCAAATAGGGCTATCCTCTGTATACCACTCCTACCTTGTCACAACACAACTGATTGGCTTAAATGCATTAAGTAGGAAAGACATTTCACAAATTCACTTTTAACAAGGCACACCTGTTAATTGAAAGGCATTCCAGGTGACTACCTCATGAAGCTGGTTGAGAGAATGCCAAGAGTGTGCAAAGACTGTCATCAAGGCAAAGGGTGGCTCTGAAGAATCTCAAATATAAAATACATTTTGATTTGTTTTACACTTGTTTGCTTACTACATGATTCTATATGTGTTATTTGATAGTTCTGGTGTCTTCACTATTATTCTACAATGTAGAAAATAGTAAAAAAATAAATAATAATAACTAGAATGAGTAGGTGTGTCCAAACTTTTGACTGGTACTGTATATATATTCTTTAAAGTTATGGGGGTGGAAATGATGCAGACAATTACATTGATGGACGCTACGATCTGCAATATTAAAGCTGATCCATCCCCTAAATAAAAAATAAATAAATAAATATATATAGGTAAAAATGAAAATAATAATAAAAAACTCTATTTGTTTCTTCCACCATCACTAAGCACCACCAATTGAACCTGAGGGAGCTATTCTCTGCTCTACCTGAGTGTTTCTGGGAGATGATAGTGTTAATGGATGTGGAGGTCTGTTAAGGCAGTCAATGTTGTTCTCCTCCTCAAACGAGAAGGAGCATGGATAGGACCAAGATGCGGATTGGTGATTAATCATACTTTTAATGAAAACAGCAAACACGACACTACAAAACTACAAAACAACAAACTAACAAACCTTCAACCGTCCTGTGTGGCCCAAACACTGACACAGGAACAAACACCCACAAAACACCAGTGAAACCCTGGCTGCCTTTGTATGACTCTCAATTAGAGACAAACAATACACACCTGTCTCTAATTGAGAATCATACCAGGCCGAACACAAAACCCCACATAGAAATACAAACATAGACAAACCCACCCAACTCACGCCCTGACCAACTAAAATGAATACAAAACAAAGGAAAACAGGTCAGGAACGTGACAGAACCCCCCCCTTAAGGTGCGAACTCCGGGCGCACCAGCACAAAGTCTAGGGGAGGGTCTGGGTGGGCGTCTGTCCACGGTGGCGGCTCTGGCGGTGGACGAGGTCCCCATCCCACCATAATCAATCCCCGCTTCTTTATCCCCCTCCCAATGACCACCCTCCCACTAACCCCACCTAAATGAAGGGGCAGCACCGGGATAAGGGGCAGCACCGGGATAAGGGGCAGCACCGGGACAAGGGGCAGCACCGGGACAAGGGGCAGCACCGGGACAAGGGGCAGCACCGGGACAAGGGGCAGCACCGGGACAAGGGGCAGCACCGGGACAAGGGGCAGCACCGGGACAAGGGGCAGCACCGGGACAAGGGGCAGCACCGGGACAAGGGGCAGCACCGGGACAAGGGGCAGCACCGGGATAAGGGGCGGCAGGTCCTGGCTGAGGGACTCCGGCAGGTCCTGGCTGAGGGACTCCGGCAGGTCCGGGCTGAGTGGCAGCTCCGGACTGTAGGGCAGCTCCGGACTGTAGGGCAGCTCCGGACTGTAGGGCAGCTCCGGACTGTAGGGCAGCTCCTGACTGTAGGGCAGCTCCTGACTGTAGGGCAGCTCCTGACTGGCGGGCGTCTCTGGCAGCTCCTGACTGGCGGGCGTCTCTGGCAGCTCCTGACTGGCGGGCGTCTCTGGCAGCTCCTGACTGGCGGGCGTCTCTGGCAGCTCCTGACTGGCGGGCGTCTCTGGCAGCTCCTGACTGGCGGGCGTCTCTGGCAGCTCCTGACTGGCGGGCGTCTCTGGCAGCTCCTGACTGACGGACGGCTCTAGCGGCTCCTGACTGACGGACGGCTCTAGCGGCTCCTGACTGACGGACGGCTCTACTGGCTCGGGACAGACGGGCGGCTCTAATGGCTCGTGGCAGACGGCTGACTCAGATGGCGCTGGGCAGACAGATGGCTCAGACGGCGCTGGGCAGACAGATGGCTCAGACGGCGCTGGGCAGACAGATGGCTCAGACGGCGCTGGGCAGACAGATGGCTCAGACGGCGCTGGGCAGACAGATGGCTCAGACGGCGCTGGGCAGACAGATGGCTCAGACGGCGCTGGGCAGACAGATGGCTCAGACGGCGCTGAGCAGACAGATGGCTCAGACGGCGCTGGGCAGACAGATGGCTCAGACGGCGCTGGGCAGACAGATGGCTCAGACGGCGCTGGGCAGACAGATGGCTCAGACGGCGCTGGGCAGACGGGCCGTTCAGGCACCGCTGGGCAGACGGCAGACTCTGGCCGGCTGAGACGCACTATAGGCCTGGTGCGTGGTACCGGAACTGGAGGTACCGGGCTGAGGGCACGCACCTCAGGGCGAGTGCGGGGAACAGGAACAGGGCACACTGGACTCTCGTGGCGCACTCTAGGCCTGGTGCGTGGTACCGGAACTGGAGGTACCGGGCTGAGGGCACGCACCTCAGGGCGAGTGCGGGGAGAAGGAACAGTGCGTCCAGGGCTCTGGAGACGCACAGGAGGCTTGGTGCGTGGTGCCGGAACTGGAGGCACCGGGCTGGAGACACGCACCATAGGGAGAGTACGTGGAAGAGGAACAGGGCTCTGGAGATGCACTGGAAGCCTGGTGCGTGGTGTAGGCACTGGTGGTACTGAGCTGGGGTGGGAAGGTGACGCCGGATATACCGGACCGTGAAGGAGGACACGTGCTCTTGAGCACCGAGCCTCCCCAACCTTACCAGGTTGAATGGACCCCGTAGCCCTGCCAGTGCGGCGAGGTGGAATAGCCCGCACTGGGCTATGCAGGCGAACCGGGGACACCACCTGTAAGGCTGGTGCCATGTACGCCGGCCCGAGGAGACGTACTGGAGGCCAGATACGTTGGGCCGGCTTCATGGCATCCGGCTCGATGCCCAACCTAGCCCTCCCAGTGCGGCAAGGTGGAATAGCCCGCACTGGGTTAAGCACGCGTACTGGGGACACCGTGCGCTTTACCGCATAACACGGTGTCTGACCAGTACGACGCCCTCTCACTCCACGGCAAGCCCGGGGAGTTGGCTCAGGTATCCAACCCGGCTTCGCCACACTCCCCTTTAGCCCCCCCCAAGAAATCTTTGGGTGAGCCTCTCGGGCTTCCGTGCTAGCCGCGTACCCTCATACCTTCGGCTCCTCTCTCCGGTTGCCTCTGCTCTCCTCGCTGCCTCCAGCTGTTCCCATGGGAGGCGATCCTTTCCAGCCAGGATCTCCTCCCATGTGTAGCAACCCTTGCCGTTCAAGACGTCTTCCCATGTCCATTCCTCTGTCTGTCTCTGCTGCTGTCGCTGCCCTTCTCCACTCCGCTTGGTCCTCTTGTGGTGGGTGTTTCTGTTAAGGCAGTCAATGTTGTTCTCCTCCTCAAACGAGGAGGAGCATGGATAGGACCAAGATGCGGATTGGTGATTAATCATACTTTTAATGAAAACAGCAAACACGACACTACAAAACTACAAAACAACAAACTAACAAACCTTCAACCGTCCTGTGTGGCCCAAACACTGACACAGGAACAAACACCCACAAAACACCAGTGAAACCCTGGCTGCCTTTGTATGACTCTCAATTAGAGACAAACAATACACACCTGTCTCTAATTGAGAATCATACCAGGCCGAACACAAAACCCCACATAGAAATACAAACATAGACAAACCCACCCAACTCACGCCCTGACCAACTAAAATGAATACAAAACAAAGGAAAACAGGTCAGGAACGTGACAAGGTCTGTGAATCTACAGTAACTGCCAGCCTTGCCATGCAGTGTTTGGGAGAGAGAAGGTCCGTTCTGTTTCTGAGTGAATACCTTCACATTGCAACTGCTTTACCTTGGTTTGTGTTTGTTCGTGTTGGATCACATGCTGGCATTATTCCACATTACATTTTTCCATGTGTATTTGTCCACATTTTTCTATCTTCCCCTCTCTCTAGTTCCTAGTCTGGTGTAATTATTAACCAGCCTATACAGTACTTATACCTTATTCTCACAGTAAACAAGCCCGGGAGGAAGAAACATATACAGTGCGTTGATGGATGGGCCAACAGTGCAGTAGTTTGAGAACCTATTCAAATGAATGAGAGTGAACAACAGCCTGAAGCCAAACAGAGGTAATGATATATGTCTGGCGCGACATCGACTTCAGATAGGCCCCATTCCTCACATCTGCCATCCACTAACCCTCCTACTCCTGTTCATCCTGAACAATGATTGAGTTGCCTATGTAGTGTATAGACAAGGTAAAATGGACAACTTTTGAATACTGTATTGGTACTTTATTTCAGTGTATGCATATCTGGCTGCTCTACTTTGAAAGATGCAAACATAGTTGACATTTAGAGAAAATTTAGTTTCAGTTATTCAGTTATAGGTTAGCACACAGA